>NC_143570.1:79647500-79947500 GCF_054136105.1 Typopeltis vanoorti
ACTAATACATCTAAAGAATGCAACTTTTAGAAGGAAAATGAGGGATATCACAGCAGTGTTAATTACCTGCATTAGGGAAAGAGAACACGATTTACGTGAAATACAGAACTAGCTAGAAATACTACGGATGGTTTTGAAATGGTTGTAATATCTGGTCATGTTGTCTTGAATCTCGTGTCAAGAGCAGTCTGGCAGTATTTGTAAACAGTTTAACTTTTAAATGTTCGGGTATAACAAATAATGGAATAGATTTCCTTTCAACAGGGCTGACGTCGAGCTCCAGATGAAAGTTAATTTTTTCTAGCTATGAACATTTCGAATGCATCGCAGTTAATTTAAAATGCGGATGATGATGATGATTTAAAAAGTATTCCTAAATGATAAATTAGATTACTTTAGATGTTGTTGTCTATAAGAAGATCTGAAGATTTAGACAGAATCATTAACGGATATATGCATTATTTCAGTAATTGAACATGGAGCCATTTTGGGCTCCATGTTCAATGTTTTAGGATTGATCCCACCTTAATATCTAATTTTAATCGAATAGGTGCTTACAAAGTATTTCGAAAAGCAACCAAAACTGATATAAAACTATAATGTTTAATTGTGAAGGCATGAAAGGCATATGTATACCAACAACACAGAATAATGTTATAACTGATGAATGTTTGAAATATGCAGAGATATATCTTGCCATATCAGAGAGGTTTTCTTTTTGTGCGTGTGTCTAGAATTTATTGAGCCGACAATTAATCCCGAATTTCTGTTAGAAAGGGTTCGTTCTGGAAATTTTTAGGTCAGCGGTATTCAACATTTTTTTACTACGCGAGCTACTTTTCTATAAAAAAGTTATTCAGCGATAGATCACGTTCCCGCAACCTGATATCTGATTACGCACAAATAAACAATTAAAAAAAATACACAACTAAAAACTTTATTTGTGTATTTAAAAATGTATTTATCACTTTTAATTATTTTAATACAACAACAACAAATATATATATATATATATATATATATATATATATATATATATATATATATATATATATATTGGAATAAAATATTTATTTCTCTATTTTGGAAAACCAAAGTTAGAAAAAACAACAGATTGATTACAAACTCACAAGTGACAGGAACTGCTGGTTGATTAAAAAAAAAAATTTAATGTGAAATTTGGCATTGTTTGGACCTCGCAATATTTTCATAGTCAAGTTGATATGAAGACGTGGCCAATCGCAGACAATCATCCAAATGATCATTTGTAATTTGGTTTCTTAATTGATGTTTTTATGACGGTCATATTTGAAAAAGCGGATTCTGTCAAGTATGTCGATCCGAAACACGACAGAATTTTTCGCGCAATATCAGTTAATATTGGGAATTTTTCATGTGCATACTTCCAAATGACTTCATTGTTTATTGATTTTAAATATAAACTATTCTGAATGTTTATTATCTCAAGTTCTACATCAGTTTGGTTTATATCAAACAGCCCACTAATTTTATTTGAAATTTCTGTGATGTTGAAGTTTTCTTGAAATGGATTATTGATAAAAGATTAATAAAAATTTCAGTTTTATTAAAATCTTTAAATCTTGAATTTATTTCCCCCTCAACTAATTCTATTTAACGAATAAATTCTTTTAAATCATAGAGAAGCATTTCTTGTTTTGTTCAAAACATTTTAATAAATATGGGAGATGTCTAAATTCGCTGTCATTTATATTTTTCTTTAATTGAACTTTACATGTCAATTAAATTTTTATCTCTACCTTGTAACTCTAAATTTAAATTGCTTAATTTCGTACAGAAATCTACTAAAAATGATAAGTGAAACAACCATCTTTTATCACTCGATTGTGGATAAATATCTTCTTTTTCATCAAGAAAAATTTTTATATCGTTAATTAATACAAGAAATCTTTCTAAAAATTGACTTCTGCTGAGCCAGCGAACATTATTGTACAACAGAAGTTCCCTATTATCATCATGCCTGTAATTTAAATAACCGCCGTTGCAGGGCTTTTCCTCGAACAGAATTTACAATTTTAAATGTAATATCCAAAACATCTTTGTGTTTAATCTTTTACTACACTGTACTTGTTGGTGAATAATACAGTGGTACGTTAAAAAATCTGGATATTTGTCATCGTTTTTACATAATGAAATGAAGCCTGATTTATTACCTATCATTGCAGGAGCACCATCAGTAGTAATATACACAAGTTTAAAAAGCGGAAGTTTGTGTTGTTTCACAAATTCATCAAATGCCGAAAAAAATGTCTTCTCTCCTAGTTCTTCCCAATAATGGTATAATTTTCAAAAGTGCTTTACTTGAATAATCTTGAAATACCATGCGAATAAATACCATTAACTGAGCAATATCAGTGAAGTCGTTTGATTCATCAAATTGTAAAGAAAACGCAACACACTGGTGAATGTCTGACATTAACCTGGCCTGGAAACTTTTCTCCAGCAATTGAAACTCTTCCTTTCGGCAATTTGAAACCTTGTCTGCGGCCTAGAAGTAGTCTCTCTCTCTCTAGCGACGTGTGGAACCGAGAAGCCCCTTTTTGGAAGCGGGAAACTCCTCTCTCAAGCAACGTGGATCCGGGCAGTCTCTCTGACGGCGACTCTGGACCAGGCGGCCTCATCTCTGACAACAATTCTGGAACCGGAACCCCCTTCTGATTGCTTCAGTCCCTTTTTATTAGACCTCCTCTGAGACCTCGCATGAAGTTTGGCAACCCCCAAAGAATCGGTATGAGTCTTTCATCTTAAGTTTCAAATTCGGCACGCCTTTTGTTCTCCTCCGCTTTCTTTTGATTGTAAGTTGCCGGCCATCGGAAAGTTGTTTGAACTCTTTCTGACTGACTTCGGAGATGTTTACACTTAGAGCCTGCAAGCCTTTCTCATACATACAAGTTTCAATAACAATGTTTCTAATGCCGCCATGTCTTCGGCAACAAAAACATTGCTATTGTTTTTAACACTGGTCGATCGACGGGTTGAACAGCCCTGCTTTCGGTCATGCAAGTATTATGCAGTATTAACATGAATTTATGCTATGAAAAAATAAACTTATGATTTGTAAGAGGAGTAGTGTAGCAACGTTATCCCATTTTTGCTCTCTCTCTCTCTCTCTCTCTCTCTCTCTCAAATACGACTCGTTGTTCACGTTACAATATTATAAAATCTTGAAAATGTATAATTTAAATTATCGTGAATACTACATTATTCTTAATACGATGTTTAATAAAGTGGAGATCGCTGAACTGTGTTTTAAATTAAATGGCACTATTTAATTTAAAAGACCTTTTAAATTAAACACTGTAAATCTTTGAAGAACACAGTATCCTTTCTGTGTATGGCATATGTTGTATATACATCGCATTTTGTTCCAAATGACGTAAGATAAGAGTTTCTAGAAACATATTATCAGCCAGGATGTTTTAACTCGAAAAGCAGCGCTAAAAATTATCAGCGAAGGGTGAAAAAAACAATATAAAAATAAAACCATAAATTGGGAATTATTAATAAATTCATAATACAAGACCATAACAAAGTTAGTTATGCCTAAACATGAGTAATTAACATTTCTCCTTTCCCCATTGTTTTCGTATATATATATACAGGGTGTTCGGGATAAATTTGACATATTTATAATTAATTATATTTTTCCGTAAGTTACATGTATTAACACACACTTCTCTTCATTTAAAAGTTTGCACCCTTCTTCATTCATATACAAGATGTCAGAAAGGATGGATAGCTGGAACCCACCTGAATCATGGAAGAGAATAACTTGTATCATGATGATTCGTGCCCACCATCAAAATAAGGATATTACGACTGCTGCCCAATGCTCCCTGAATACAGTAAAAACAATCAGGCATGAACTAGAGACTTGCAATGGTGACTACGAGGATGTAGCAAGAAGAAAGATCCCTAGCAGACGATCTGATTGCGTTCGTACAGCAGAATTCCTCGCAAATCTGCAGGAACAGGTGTTGAAGAACCCTGGCATTGGAATTCGGGCTTTGTTCGTGGAGTTGCTAACTGTAGTCAAGCCCTGGATAACAAGGGTAGCCAATGGTAGGCCGTATGTATGGCAGCAGGATTCGGCCCCTTGCCACACCTCTGGGAAAAGTCAAAAATGGTTGTCTGAAAATTTCTACGACTTCACCAGTCCAAATGTTTGGCCTCCAAACTCCCCAGACCTTAACCCCATGGATTATTTTGTATGGGGCGCAGTTGAAAAAGACACCAATCGCACTTCCAGTGATACAAAAGCCCAGTTAATGGATAAAATTAAAACAGTTTTTGCGGCCCTTCCCAGGGAGACTGTAGCATCAGCTTGTTCGAGGTTCCGAAGCAGAATTGAAGCTGTGATCGATGCTAATGGTGGTTATTTTGAGTAAATCTTGTTGATAGTATTGTAATTAACTCTGCCTCTAATGTTTTTTTGTCAATTCATTAAATTTAATAGATACAAAGAAGATTTTCTTTTTCCTTACGAAACTGTCAAATTTATCCCGAACACCCTGTATATATATATATATATATATATAAATCAGACGAAGGCCGCCAATACATTGTAAACTGGACTCAAACTTCTAACATCCATGTGTGCTACGATGAACTCGAAAGAAAGATTGTCGAATCCAGGGGAATTTCTCTGGATTCCTCTCATATCAACAACAGCTTGAGTTACAATCTCTCTGACGCACACGTTGCTTCTGTTCAGTACTGGCGCACTCGCGATAGCGCGTAGTATACTTTTGTTTGGAACTCATACTCGCATTTGTTTTTCAAACACGCTACTGTCTTTTTATACTTGATCTGTTAAAGAAAGGACAATTAATGTTTATGGTATTTTAAGTCAACTGATCTTGATCTTGCACCTCCTTACAGTTTTAAGGATGACATATGCCATCATATTAAATGTTTTGAGGGCCTCGCTTTCAACATTCTTTTTTCGCTTTGCGGTGTGGGTGCTGCTTCAAGAATGTCTACTGATTGTCGCGGAACTCGTTTCAGTTATGCAGCATACGGAATCTTTTTTTTTTTTTTGCTTCATAATCAACATCTGTCTCTCATCATAATTTATATATTCGGTGAACATGCCAGTAAAGAAGTCTGTTTTATAAACACTGACGTTTTCTTCAAAATGGTAGATCATTAATATTAAGTTTAATATTTGATTTAGTTCAGATGAACCAGACTCGAGAACTCTCATATTCATAAAATTATAAATCCTATGCTTTATGTATGCAAAAGAAAATGTATCAGATTAGGTGATCATTTAAAATGGAATAAACTACATTATGCTGATGATTTGTCAGGTTGTACAATGTAATACATACCCAACTTAAGTAAAAGCCAATATTCACTGTAAGGTGAGCAAAACGTATGATATAGTTGACATCCAAGTTTTATTTTTTGATGCCCGACAAATGGAGGAACTGTAAAAAAGATCACCGGATTGTTAAATATTAGAAGCGTGGTATACGGGCACGGCTGAGGACAGATCATAATCTAATCCACCTAGTCGCCAATATATCCACAGGATGGAAATACGAACCAGAACCAAGCACTGTCCAATTCAAGATGACACACAGGTATGTTTCTAATAGCCTTCTAATTTTCTGATCAGGGAGTGCATGTGGTTAATGCAGTGATTCCCAAATTTTCTACGAACTCATTTTGTTCGCCAAATACGCCAATTCCCCTTCTAAATGTTCCGAATGCTGCACCAGAAATAGTTCAATTAAAAATAATACAGATGGTGCTAACAAAATTGTTCATTAGCGAATAAGCACGTGTTCTCACAGCTGACAATTTAATCCGACACTCAGTACAAATCATATCAAACAGAATTTTATGGTTTTCTATCATTTTCTTAATTATTCTTGATTCACACGATTGTTAAATTTAGTGTTTATTACTCCTACTCCAGAGGTACTAAATCTGTGTCAATTCCACAGCTGAGAAGGGGAGGAGATGAATTTCAACGCCCAGTGTAAGACCACCGCCCAGTTTAGCAGAGCTTGAAGTGGGCTGAAAATGTTTCATTTTCGTCTCTAGGGCAGGATTTCCGGATTATGTAAGAGCATATCCAAATATAAAAATATATATAAATAAAATAATAAAAACATGTACTATGGGTTTTAAACCCATAGTGGGAGTCACATAACAAATACAACGTATTCAGGTTTCATGTGAGGAAAAGCAGATGCCAATTAATTACTGACTTCCTTTTTCATTTGTTTACGAAAGTTCTGATGAAAGGGATTTCTCATCTTTTTTCCCCTATTATGGATGCGATATACAAGCTACTGGATACAAAGCAATATACGTAGAACAATATAGTGCACAAAGTACAAGAGACTTCGCCAAAATATCTTCGTCTTTGGCTAAGATTTTATTCTACAAAAATAAATTTATGTAAGTGAAGAAATGTGTCCCTCAAAGTGGGAAATTCAAATATTTCTTAGCCCAGTAAACCACAGAGAAAGAAGTCATAAAGCATTCATCAATTGGAATATGGTCAAAAACAAATATGCTACATGTGGAAGCGATAAATGTAACCATCTTCATCATTCTAATTTCACCATGTAAAATATAAGAATTTTTTCCTAAATCATCAAAAAAAAAGCTAACTGTTTATTTCTGATTAAGCCCAATGCACCAACTAATCCCCTAGAGTGATACCAGATATATCAAAACGACTGATTCAGAAACATAACTTAAGAAGAAAAAACAAAGATTCATCTGTTAGAATGCATGTCGCTTTTGTACTTACCCTTAAGAACCAATCGTCCTCCTTCGCAGCTTTCGTTAAATGGGCTTCCATTGCTACCCAGTCGATAGTAGGCATAGCTGTCTCGATATTGTACACATCAAAGTCACACGGGTTGTCTGGAGAGCTGGTTTTATCGTCTTTCTTACCAGTGCTCTTCGTACCCACTGTCGTCGACCTTTGCGATCCCCCAAGTGAAGTTTTACGACTAGTGACACAAAGAATGTTGTTATTGTTATTACAATTTTCATTGATATTTGATCCTTCAGTTCTGACGTTCATTACTACACTTGTTTCTCTGTGCGAATTATCACGAGGATTTGGAGATACGAGATCCCATTTCTGTAAAGGCTTTACATATGCCATATTGGCGGCACTGTTTGATTTTGTTTCGGCTGTTTCCCGTTGATTGTTTTTATTAATCTCTGTGGTGACAGCAAGTGTATTACCAAGTGATACATGAGGTACCGTGGCAGCGTCTGCTGGTGGAATTTTTGTATAAGGAGTCGTATTAATGGAATTTCCGGGTTTCGCTTCTTCGATTTGGAAAATATTGTGCAAATTGTTCCGACTAGAAGTTTCTTCGATATTCCTGGTTTTGAATTCTTGTTCATTGTCAACTGAATTGTCTATTTTGTTATTACACTGCGTATTCCAGAGAACGGCGGTAGGGTCGTTGTTTTCGTCTGGTGAATTCCATGGGCTGGGGTCTCCTTGTGACTTTAGCCTATACTGGTACTCTTTGGTCATGTTTTTTGGTAGACTTTCGCCGGTATTCAAAATTTTAGGCTCATTCAGGCAATCCATGAGGCAATGGCGGATATTGACATCATCTTCGGGATGCTGAACAAGGCACTGGATATCACTATGCTTGCTGGTCACAGAGAAATTATTAAATACGTTGCTAGACATGTTGATATCCAGATCTGAAGACGAACTAGTGTCACTCATAGGGCTGATATCGTTTACATCGGAACTTCTTACTGGGGATGAAGTGGTGACATCGAGAGGCAACACATCAGGGAGATTAGTCTTCTGTACAGGGTGGGGATTTCTATCGGAGTTAATTGACGTATCGTTGGCTTCAAGCTGCGTTGTCCTTTGTTCAGTAGAAGCAGTTGTTTCTTGACTTTGGTCTGCGGAACCATAAGGTTTATCGGAGCTAATATACAACTGCTCGTCAAGAAAATTGTTGTTGTAGTTGTTCTCTAAGAGGCAACTGTCCTTGGTCTGGTCTGACATGTCGGAAGAGTCAGAAAACAAAGAATCCTCACTGTCGTCTGCGTCATCCACAGAACTGGTACTGTTGTTGTTGTTATTGTTGTTACAGTCGTCGCTGATGGAATCGTAATCGTCTTCCCGACGATGTCGTTCCTTATCGGAAACTCCTAGTAGCGGACTAGTCTCTGTATACTCCAGGTCAGACAAGCTGTCTTCCTCAGTTTGGTGAAGCGAATATTCCTCAGGAGAAGATAAAGACATCGCCTGGTCGCTGCCATCTTCCAGTGGAGATGCCAGAGTTGGGCTGTAACCACGAGAATTCTTTGAGCCGCATCGATTATGATGGCTTGTGCTGTGAAACGTCCTCCATCCGTGGTAGATTCTAGAAATGAGAGAGAGAGAGAGAGAGAGAGAGGGAGAGGGAGAGAGAGAGAGAGAGAGAGAGAGAGAAGCAGAATTAGTTATCATAAACAATTATGTGCGGAAAATAACTTTTTTTTAATTACAAAAAATACAAACATTCATAATATTGCAAGAAACAATGTGTTATAAATGAAATAAACTAATGTATAAGCATATTTAATTTAATATAATTTTGCCTTCCTCTGAGTCATATCAGTTACGATGGTTGTTGTGGTATTTTTCATAATCATAAACTCATCATGAAGTATTTTGAAGCAGAATCTGCATATGGACTGTACAAATAGGAACATCAAAAGAATTTAATAGATTTGTCACAGGCATAAAATATTTAATTGTTGGGATATTCTGCATATTATTAATAGAGAGGATACAGCTAAATATGAAGCTTAAATATCTGCAGATTGTGTGTTACTCTAAAGAATTGCCAAACAAACGAACAAAAAACGAGTATAAGATACAAACTCTCAAAGCTAGTATTGATTACCATGTTTTCTATTGGTTTTCTGGACGATTCTAGAAATTAACTTTTACAACTGCAATATTTTTATTTCATCCTTTAATTTCCTTACAAACATATATTCTCACAACGTAGAAATTATTGGCGTCAGTGAATACTTTATGTAATGAATTCATATGTAATTGTATGTATGGTTATAACACACAACTGGTTAAAAGATTGATATTAACGGACTGCCACCGAACTGAGCAAAATCAACCTCAAGAGATTTGATCGTTCCATTCAAGCAAACTTCAGAGAAAGTAGGAAAAAACATGAAAAGATAAAGTGTTATTTATACCAACAAAGAGGTTTTGCATATTCTTTAGTTCTCTTAAAACACAGCAATCACCAGGAAAAAAAAATCGGAGTTTCAACTACACTGCTCAAAACAATTAAGGGATATTTTGGTTTTCTTGTAACTTATAAAGTTATAAAAATAATTTACAAATATAACACATTTACTTTAAAATATTCTTAATATACAACAGTGTAGAACACGCAACTGCGTACAAAATCATGTTAAGACTTGTCGAAACGTGTCTTAGCTGTATTAGCATGGGGGGGGGGGGTAAAAAGCGTGACTTGCTGCCCTCACTTCCACAGTGCATAATTATCACTTCAATTGTAAACTTGTCATCTACCACCCATTATTTTGTTAAAAATGGCAGAGCAACATGATATCCCAGAATCCATGGAGAGCCATTGGTCGATTAGAAGCTGGACAATCGCAGCAAGTTGTCGCTCAAGCGTGTCGTGTATATCAAAGCGTAATTTCGCGACTTTGGAATCACTTTCTGGAGACGGGAAATGTTCAAAATCGTCTTCATGCCATAGGTTTATATGCTCGAAGACCAATGGTTTGCATTCCACTTATTGCGAATCACAAAAGAGACCGAAAAATTTGGGCACAGGAACATCGCAATTGGACAAATGAGGATTGGGCTCTTGTACTTTTCAGTGACGAATTCAGGTTCAGTCTGCAACCAGATAACCGACGTATCTTGATATGGAGTGAAAGTGGAACAAGAAATAATCCACAGTTTGTTCGTGAAAGACCCCAACATCAAGGTGGGAGTTTGATGGTATGGGCTGGAATAAGTATAGGTGGCCATACTGATCTCTATTTTATCAGAAACGGTTCCTTAACAGCCCAAAGGTATCGCGATGAGATTTAAGAACCTATAGTTCGCCCATATGCTGCTGCTGCAATTGTCCAAGAATTCATTTTTATGGATGACAATGCTCATCCACACCGTGCAAATTTGGAACAAGAGTGGTTTGAGGAAGAAGGTATTGAACGAATGGACTGGCCTGCCTGTTCACCGGATTGTAATCCAATCGGACATGCCTGGGATGCTTTAGGTAGGCGCGTTTCTGCTCGACTGGTGCCACCACGATCGCTTCAAGAGCTCGAAATTGCTCTCACAGAAAAGTGGAGAAATATCCCACAAGAACTGTTTGATCATTTTATCCGGTCCATGCAATCAAGATGTACCACTGTTTTGGCTGTTAATGGAGACCATACGCACTACTAAAAATTAACAAAAGCATTTTTGGCTATTCTTGTTAAAATTATTTTACGCTAAAATGTATAATTTGTTAAATTTGTAATAAATATCGATTATTTAAACAATATCTCATCAATTACACTCTATCCATAAGTAAGAAATATTTATTCATGTATGAAGTACCCAATAGTTATAATTATTTGCAGAAATTTATAATTATCCGACAGAAACTAAAATATCCTTCAATTGTTTTGAGAAGTGTATACGGCAGTCGTGTGTGAGAAATTTACATCAGCGAAATTGAACAGATCTTAGAATTACCAGCAGTAACATATGGAAAGCCATACGTCGGTGCTGACCAGAACTAGCTTTCCATATAATCATTAACCAAGTCATAGCGTAGGCGGAGTATATATGTTACTGTAACTTTTTTTCTCTATTACAGACAGGAGAGAGTTCAAGGAAGCCGTAAGGGTAGCTGTCACTCATTAGAATCCAAAGAAAAATATGAGAATGGTTGTAACAAGTGTTATACGCATTTCTAAAATACGGTAGCAATAGAGAGAGAGAGAGAGAGAGAGAGAGAGAGAGAGATTAAGATACATTAACAATTAGTCATCTCATCTAGCAGATATCAAGAATATGGCAGGCGAGTAACAGAATTTAAACTCAAAAGCGAAGTATACTTGTGTAGTCAAAATATTAAAGAATAAAATTATTAATTTCTATAATGTTTATACATTTAAAAGGTAAGCAATTACCCAATGTGAAATAACGAATATTTTAAAAGCTCAGCCGCTGAAAATTTCGAAGAATCAAAGTTATGTCTTTATACTGGATTTATTGACATAGCGCAGTTTTCCGGAAGTCACTTTTCAACTTTTATGAGATGTTTCATTTAGGTCTTCTTTGCTTTCGCTACCTAGTTGTGGGTAGAATTGGAAAATAAATTCAGTTTTAGTGCTCTTTCAAGGGAAATATTACGCAATCTATAGACTCGAGGTATACCTTCAATTCTTTTTAGCGAACTAACTTGTCTCCAGTTTAATAGTCAACAAAGGAAATATGGAACAAGTTGCTGGAGAGCAGGGCTTTGATCTTGAAATCTAGTCCAGTATGCTGCACACTCCAATAAATAAGGCTGAGCACATAAATAAAACAAGGAAATAGTCGGACCCACACAAGTTTTTTTTTTTTTTAAAGATGCGTTCCGTAATATCATTCTTATACATTAACTTCATTCACAACAAATCAATCTACAGTAGTTTTAAAGGTATTTCGTAAACGTATGTAAGCACCGGTTAGATTTTGTTTCCCCTACGCTTTTTTTCCCCTTTCTTTTACCTGTACTGGAGTGGACGTAGTTTACTGGAATTCGGTATTTGCAATTCATACAAAATCTGTCACGCTATTAAAACATTTCAAGTTTATATACAGAAATAGGTCCTTCCGACTGAATGGAATTGATTAAAATGTGTTATTTAGGACGCACTCTAGATAGGTCCGGTTACTTCATATTGGTTGCTAATCAAATCATTTGTGTAAAACGATTTGCGATTAATTATGCATTAGATGGATGGAATTTAATAAAATTTGATGTTTATGATTTTCGTAAATTTCTTGACTAGTCTCAACTTCGATTGTAATCGGACCAGTTGTAGTGTCAAAATTAGGCAAAACAAAATTAGTGGCACTTCGGATAATAGGGAATACTATTTTGTGTGTGAATTGGTATTCCGTATTATGTTACCCGAAGTTCCTCTGTCTGTTTACAGAACATAAGCTAAAAACTACTCAACATTTCACAAACCATAATACAAATTTTGACACCCATGTTTGAATTTTTGCTAAGTATCACTATTCACCACTATTCTGCAGAGCTCTTTGAATAAAGTGTTTGTCACAGACATCATGTGGTCATAAAGACGACTGAAATATCTATAATCAAAAGCTTATTTCTGAGTGATTTTAAACTGTACTGTAAGTAACCATCAAAACAAGGTGTGTGTGTGTGTGTGTGTGTGTGTGTTATTTTTAATGTAAATCTTACACAAGAAGGGTTAATATTTTTTTTTAATTACGGCAGAATTAATTAATGCTATAAGGCTAGTATATCATGTCTGTTAACTGAGTGTGCTCATCTGGAAGTTTATTGTTTTGCGATGAATCGGGTTTCCAGGAAGAAAAATCCTGCCACCTAACGAAAAGTTGTACTGTATATCTATGGTAGCCCAGTATTACTACTGCGAGTAGAGTAAGGGTTACGTAAACCGAAACCGGAATCCTAGTTTTATATAAACCGTACATGAAACTTTTTCTAAGTTACTTTAAAACTCCGATAAGCAGAACAGTAGTCTCACAATGAGAGAAGAAATTCATCTACCACTTTATATATATATATATATATATAAAGAGAGGAGAGCAATTCCTCTATATCATTTGGAAATGGTTAGGAAAATTTTGCATCGGCAGATTGTCTGAATTAAAAGAAGATTGGAATGGCTCAACATATTTTATTTTTTTTTTAAATATTCCAAATACTGAATTTCAATAAAAATGCGACTGGTATCCAGAAATAACTTGTGAAAGTACAGACTGAAAAAAAAAAAAGGAATCTAACAAGTTGCTTAAGCATTTTGTGAAACTTTCCTAAAAAGAATATCAAAATGGATGCACGACTTTTCGACAGTTTCTATGGCTACTCACAATTTATGCAGTAATTTTGTTCTCATTTCAAGGAACTAGTCTAAACAGTATAGGCATACATACACAGCCGGTAATTTTCATCTGGAGGGCGAGTAATTACTGTGTAAATCGCCTTCGGACAAGAGCCACCTTTCTCTCACTGGCTGTTTCCATTTGGTCAGTAATTCCAAACTGAGAGCAGGACAACTCGTACTTCTGTAGTATGGGTGATGTAATGTCCATGACCCAGGACGCCGAATATATGCTCACTGCCCTCAAGTTTACGAAGTGAGAGCTAAGTTTTTAGCTCTCACTTCGAGTGAATTTCTTAGTGATATTCAAAATTATTGCTGTGAACTGCACATTACTAGCAATGTTTGAACAACTGACTGTGGATTTCTGGATTATGAGTTTCTAGATTTTGTTAAGTAGATTTAACAGCCGCATTTTCATTCTAGAACTTTTAACTAACCAATCAGGATATTTCTATCTTATTCATACAGACTACAGATTATGTATCAACTTCATTTCCAAACGACAGGATTTATTTGCAAATTTGATAAATAAATAATGGTTCAGCATCAATCCTTACATTTGTCTTAACTTTCTCGTTTTTTTTTTTTTTTTTTTTCAATCGATCTCTCTCTAAAAGTCGCAGCCCTGAGGGGAAGTAGTTTTTGTCATGTAATTTTAGAGGTATTATCATGCTGATTCCAAAATTGTATTTTGGACATTAATTGCATTCATAAATAAATAAATTGTGCTGCTGTAAAATGGTATTCAATGATCAATGATATCGAGTTCACAAATGAATGTATCAGCTCTGAGCAATTGAGTCATCCCAGTTAACGCTGTTCGTTGCACTGAAAAATTCAAGTAATCACAAAACCTATCGTAAAGAAAACATTCAACTTTACTAATTCGAGGTGTTATTTTAATTATTACTATAAAAAGGAAAAAGATTGGATCACAGCCTTCAGTGACTTCCCAACATTTAAATGTTTAATTGAGAGATAAACAATGTGGAAAATAAAAGTGTTTACAAACTACACCCTCCGTCCAAAAAGAAACCGAACTCTTCGAAAAAGAAGAAACTAGTGGCGCCATCTTTGTATCTTTTTGTTGTCGAAAGCGGCAATCTTCTTTAGTGTTGTGTTAACTGTTTATAACATTTGTTTCATTAGAAGCCGAGTTATAGTGCCAGGAGTGACAGTGTGTTTTGACGTCACGATATTCACGCCGTATGCGACAAATTCTCGTTATCAATCGCGTCAAAACTTCGAGATAAAACTCACCATTGACCGTTTGGCCAGGCGGAACAAATTCTTTGTGGATAATGCCCTTGGAATCGTAGAAACAAATCAGCATTGTCTTTACTTTTGACTTCCCCAAGCGACTTTTTTTTCAAATGCCCCTCTTCTGGTGGTCTCCACTCAGCACTCTGGCGCTTTGTTTCGGGCTCATATTCAAAACACTGCGTTTCGTCACCAGTAACGATCGTTTCAAGGAAGTCTGAGTCCTTACGAGCGGTTTTAATGAGGTCCTTGCAGTGTTCAATTCGATACATTTTTTGGTCGTCAGTCAACTTGTGGGGAATAAATCGCGAATTCAATTTACGAAGGCCAAACTCTCGGTCAAAATATTGTGCGCAGTTGATTTTGGAATCCTCAATTCATCTTCAATCAATCTCACGGACAATTTCGGGTTTTCTTTGATGAAATCACGCACTTTTTGGATGTTAACTTCGCTCAGTACAGTTTTTGGATGGCCTGGCTTTTCGTCGTCCTCAAACATCTCACGACCACTTTGAAATGGCTTAAAGCACTCGTAAACTTGAGTACCGGATAAGCATTCATCACCGTATGCTTTTTGAAGCATTTGATGCGTTTCGGTAAAACTTTTACCCAAGTTTAACACAAAAGTCAATCGCAACTCTGTGTGAAACTTATTTTCCGACCGTTCGTCAAAACACACTGTCACTCTTGCCGCTATGACTCGGCTTCTAATGAAACAAATGTCATAAATAGTTGACACAACACTAATGAAGGTAGCCTCTTTCCACAACAAAAAGACACAACAGGTAGCGCCACTACTTTCTTCTATTTTCGAAAAGTTCGGTTTCTTTTTGGACAGATGGTGTATGTATCGATGGAGCATCATTCACATCAGAGCTTGTACAAATGTAAAAATGGCGGAAAAGTAGTGCACATCCTAAGGAAATTGAATTCTATACTCAGAAATGTATATATTTCCTGTTCTCGTTCTATCAATAGCCTAGCCAGACTGTCCAATAGACAACGCCAAATTCCATGCATCTGTAAACTGTTTTATTTTTAATACTGGTTTTTTATTTTATATCTCTCCCGCTAAACTTTTAAATGCTATACTGTAATAGCAGTAAAAACATCTGCACCACTCGGGCTTTTATGTCTTTTTTTTTGTGTGTGTGTTGTTAAATAAAGTGAGCTTTCTAGTCCAATTGTTTTTCAAAAATTCTTTTTTTCTCTTCCTTTATTTCTCAATATATCTAAACAAAATGTTTTCTTTTTTTAAAATTCATTAAAGCTATCTATAGTAGATCAGTTCAGTCGAATTTTAGAAAATACAAGCAATTTTCCCCAACAATAGTCAAATTTTACGAAAACAAGTTTAGTTCTTTTTTTCGGAATAAAATTCAAACGGCGAAAGATACAGTCATGCAGTAAGCTGCAATATTGAAACATCGCATAAAAATGGGTGCTAAGAAATATAATAACAAAGTACACGATGATTAATGAATATGACACTTCGCTTCAGCACACTTAAATGTTTCTCCTTAACTAGGAAACGGGGATTATTGAACTTTGCACTACTTTACTCACACACAAATAGCTTTCTATGGGAGCAACATAGGAACCAATTATGCTTTTGAGTTCAGCATGTAAAATCCTTTAAGAAATTATGTCATATATTGCTGTAGAGATACAAAATTTTTCTTCCTTAAGAGAAATTGAATAGTATCGCTCCCTCGAGGAAGGAGCGTAAAAAAATTGCACGTCAGAAAATGCGGAATTGATGGTGAACATTACTGGTATCCTTACCATAAATAATCCTTTTCGCTTTTACATGAAAAGGTACAGAAATACATACCTGTTTATACGCATACTAGGAAAACTCGTGTCTCTCAACGTCCCAACTCTGTTAAATTTTGCTTGTTTGTATTAAATAAAGGCAGCTTCCTTTCTGATGGATATTCATAATTAATTTTTTCTTACTTTATTCTCAGCTTTCATACAACATATCAAAACCAAACACCGTTTTTAAAGTTAAAAATTCTTCATCCATTTAATTTTACAAAGTAAATTCAATTTGTATGTTCAAAACTTATTCATTTTTAAAGAATTTTACAAAAGTAATGTTTCAGTCTGACTTTTTTAAAAATTAAGTATTATTTTGAAAACGAAAAAAGACAGCATGCAGTAAGTAGGTTAAAAAACGACAAAAAAAAGCAGAAATTTAAAGCATGCTCCAATGTAAATGGTTCTCACAATATATACCCCCACCCCTAAAAATATTCCGTAAAATATGGGCAGTTTATTATATTATTATTACACGACAGTATTATTTTGAAATACCGTATTAACATTCAGGAGACCAAAATCATACTAAAGTAAAAGGTAAATGCTACTCGCATAGCAATCGACATCGTCGTAGGAGAGAAAAAATAACCAGAGGTTATTTTTTCTAAATGTGCAAAAAAATGTGCACACCTATTCTAATTTTTTTTTAAATAACGAAACCTGTGGTGCAATCATAATTAAAAGAAACACACGTATTAACCACAGTGAAAATTATTTAATTGTAAATATTTCATCCTAAGTATCTTAGAATGAAATATTTACAATTCTGAAGAATCTTTAAACCAGGAATTAGAAGTAATTAAAAATGCAGCCATCCTAAATGGATATAATCCTAATCCAACTTAACATCAGTCACTTCTCCACACATCAAACCAGACAGGAAGAAGTCCATAGGATTCTCATACCTTACGTTAAAGGCATCTCAGAACGTCTTTCTAAAATTGTGAAGAAATACAATTTTGCCACTACTTACAAACCTATAAACCGAATTTACAACTTGTTACCTTCTCCTAAGGACAAACTCTCACCTTTGATGTTGCCTGGCGTTTATGAGATTCCATGCTCATGCAAATTGTCTTACTTTGGTCAGACAGGTAGGTCTGTTCAGAAACGCATCTCGGAACATCAAGACCACATTCGTCTTTTTAAACCGCAGAAATCTGGCTTCTCTCAACACGGAATTGAAAATCCAAACCATAGAATCCATTGGGAAAAGTCTAAACTTTTACATAGATCTTTATATAAACATGAACGTTTATACAAAGAAAGTTCTGACGCACTACTACACAGACCAAACTTAAACCCCAACGACGTTCTTACTATTCCTAAAGTATGGGAAATTGTCATACAAAATTGTGTTAAATAATTTTTTTTTTACTTCTGTAACACGTTACGCACGTTTAATGAGATTCTATTGTAATCATGCGCCCTAACTGTATGTTATTCCTATTATTGTTTTAAACTACTGTACCGATGATGTCCTAAGATACTTAGGATGAAATATTTACAATTAAATAATTTTCACTGTGGTTAATATGTGTGTTTCTTTTATTACACCTATCTAAATGTGCAAAAAAATCAATTTTTGCACATTTAGATAGGTGTGCAATGATTATGCACACACATTTTTTGAAATTAGCAAGAAAAATCATTGGATGTTGTACGGAAAGAAAAAAAAACTCTCCCTGGATACGTTTTCTAAAGAAAGATAGGAAAAAATGAAACGTTAGGATCGGGAAGTACATAACAATATTCGATACCAAAAATCTTTTCGTTTTTAAATGAAAAACTTACCATAACAGAAAAAGCACAATCTATGTTTTATAATAAGTATATCTAATGATATTGTCTCAAGCTACTAATTTCCATGCGGCATTTCAAAATAGCAGAAGGATTCTATCGCTATTGAAAGTTAACATTTACAAAAAAAAAAATTAAATACAGAGAGAAACTACAGATATACAAGAATCATTTTTCATTCTTTTCCCCTTTCTTTTTTGTCTCTTTTTTAATCTACAAAGGATAACAAGCTTAAAAGCTGTCACTTTCCAAACAGCTCAATTTTTTGCTATTTCCATAATCTTATTATGTTTTTTTCGTAAAATGTAAAAATTCATACGGTTTTTACTGGAATTTGAGAACTAAAATGAGAAAAAAAAGAATTAATTCTTTAAGAGCTGCCAACTGGAAATGTCTTTATGTAAACAAAGAATAAAAAGGAATAAAAAAGCGTGTAATGAGGTAAGAAAACCGACAAGCATAAGATTTTTGCCTAGTCATATACATTGACTAGGCAAAACTCTTCACGAATCGATGAGACTTAGTTTAGATTAATCAGAGTTCTATGTTTTGCTTTAACGGATGTACGTTCTGAAAAGTAAGTGCCACTCAGTTCTTTGAACTTTCTTACGAGCTCAATTCAAGACGCTAGATTGAGCTATTGTCAAACTGTAATTTATAGTAATGTTGAGTAGAAATTTCTGTTAAATTCTCTTTGTTCACTTATTGTGTTCTCTCTTTCAATTACAGTAAAGTATGTCAAGAATGATTCAATGACACTGCTCAAGTCGAGCTGAGCGATTTTCATAACTACGTCACTACTTCAATTTACTCACTAAAGTCACTTAAGGATTTCGTAAGCCGTAATGCTATCAGCTTAAACACATGCTACCCCAAATAATACTTTTCAATAAAATGCTTTGATGTTATCATATGGGTGTTTACTATAAACTGTAATCAGGGCTCCGTTAGCTGGAGATTAATCTCTTTTGGTTGGCTAAATATATATTCCATCAGATAACTCTATTGTCAAAGTTGTTATTTGGAGTTACGGCCGAAGCCAAGGTTAGAGGCCAGTATTATTGCAGTTAATTGCTAGCCGGTTCGCTTGTTTTATGTATGAAAAAATCGAGGTTTCCGAGACGAAAAATCCTGTCAATTCGGTATAAGACCGAGTAACTCACCTTAAGTTGAAAAGTCATTAGAAGGGTTTTTCCTATCCTAGATAGAATTCTAACGCAGGTCTTTCCAATTAAAGGACCGTCGATTCTGATTGAGCTACAGAGGCTCTCCACTGACAAATCTAGTCCTTATCTGTGTAACAATAATAATAACACTTTCGTTTAATGACAAAGATGGATGTACCATAATGTTTCCATGGTAACTATAGATACTACATTAAGCAGATGTATGATTTAATTGCAATGGTAAGATTTAGCAGTAAGATAGCACTACAACTTTCCAGCGTTCTTCGTCCAAGTCCAACTTATGCCACAAATATTTCTTTAATATAAGAAAAAGAAAACGAAATAGGAGACATTTTAGGGCGTCAACTATTCCGAGAGTTGCTTGTTTAAAAACAAATTATGAATTCAAATTTTTTCGCTGCAGAAAAGGTATGGAGTTCTTAGAAAATTCAAAGATTTTTAACCAATTGTACTGTCTGTGAATTGATCATACTTCTCAAAAATGTCATGAACTAAATGTTCTTAAATTGATAAATAATTTCATTACTTTTAGAGCATCTTTAATGTTTCTTCAACTGATTGCTGCATATCAATTACTCAAATAATTTCTCTTTGGCAAGTAGTGCCCAGTCATACCGACAATGCCTTTCGAATCCTATCTGAGAAGCAAAGATCCTTTATAAGCATTTTTTTCTTTCTTTTATTTTTTCTTTCATTGAAGGTGGGTTAGCCGATCCTATACGATGGTGGTGACAAAGTTTATTCTCCCCTAAACCGGGGTTTCTCATCCCACAAAACAGGCAAAGTGGGCAGATCACACGCCTAATAAAATTACTCACCGGCTATCGTCAAACAACCACAGACCAAGGAATATGGCGCTTAATACGGGGAGATGAGTTGCTATTAATTCTGTAGTAGTCATGTGAGGGGAAAAAATAATTGAACTCACATCGAATTACATCCAATGGGCTTCAAAAAACAGCATATTTGTTTTGAAATCTTAGTGATTCAAACGGAACTGCGATACAAAACTATAAAACAATTTGTAACTTTGGTATTTTAAAATTTGTAATTTTTTAATTAAACATTTCTTTTATCCTTTTTGAAATTGTAAAATAATAAAATAATTGCGTTACAAAGCAAATATTTTAAACATTGTATATTTTTGCTCACTTGTAAAACGTCAATCTCCATTTCACAGATCTTCGTCATAGTGCTATCTGAATGCGACATCGTTTTCAGTAAATTAACACCTTCCTCCAACATTTTATCAGCAACTATCAGAATTTAGGGATAAGAATTTCCATAATTATCTATGATTTCTTAACTTGGAGTGTAACTGAACACACTTTTCGTACGACACTTCCGATAACTTTTGGTGACCGCATTCTTGTATAAAATATGCATCGTATTCAAATATTTTTTCATACTTATCGGTTAAAATAGAAAATTTGTATTTATCGGAAGCAGTTATGTAAACAGAACAGACAAAGTTATGTGAGTGAGAGAGAGAGAGAGAGAGAGACGGAAGATTATAGTAATAAAGTAGATGATTAAGATATGTAAACACACTCGGGTAACAAAATCAGTAATAAAATTTTCTGCTTACCTTACTCCTTCTGATGAAATTTTTTGACTCGCTGTTTGCCGAAAGCTTGTAATTTTTTCACCGTTCTGGTTCAAGTTATGGCTATTGTATAAAGGGAAAAATAAGAGCACAATGAATGAATTTATTATTGCTAACAGATTAATAAAAAGTGACTGATTTTTTTTTTCAGTTTACAATATCCTTTAGATTCACATATTACAAAATTCAGCTGCTTTTCAAAATACCCAATAACAATAAATCCTGAAATACGAACAAACACTAGCCGATGGTCCGAAATAATAATGACTTATAAATCTCTCTCTCTCTCTCTCTCTGACATAAAAATAGCGACCATGAAACAATGACTGCTAAAGTATAATGGACTTTCTTCCACTTGATTTATATATCATATGGGGAAATCAAAGATTAAAACTAATCATTATGGACCGATAAACACTTTGGGACAACTCCACCACGTGAAGTGATCTTAAAGATGGAAGGTTATTAACGAAATTAATAACCTTCCATCTGACCTTTCTTGCAATTACTCTCTATTATGACGCTGTGGACAGCTGGCAACTGTAATGGGGCGAATACCCAAGACATTTATTTTTTTGTTATCACTTGAGAAAATCAAGAAAATTTATTTTCTTTCTTTTTTTTTTTTTTAATCGCAATCCCACACACGAAAGACAGAAAATCTATAACACACCAAAACTTGAGTAAGGAAAGAGATGGGTAATCTTGGAACTCTGAAGAAAGAGACCAAACTTTCTTTTTTTTTTTTTTTCATTTTTCGTGTACCCTCAGGCATTCAATAAAGTGATAGTGGATGTGGATCACACATGCGATGAAAATTATCTACCATCTGGTTTTTATTTTCTTCCTCAATTATATTGTAAGGGATTATATGATCGTTTGATATGGCTTGGATATTAGCCGAAACAACTAAGATTATTAGACCAATGTTTTATGTTTGTTAATTGAGTTAGCCCTTTAGTTATATCCCTAAGTTGCGAAAGGAAAAATCCTGCCACCTTCATCTAAGATGGAGGTGGCAGGACTAACTTACCTTCAAATCAGAAACCAGATTGAATGATGATCAGCTCAATTTAGATCACTGGTTGGTAGCGTATTATAACTACTAGAATTATTGTGAAACGTCAAATCTAAAATCAATGCAATGGATTTTACCGAGAGCTATTAAACATAGACAGCAGTTCTAGTACAATTAGTAGAAGTATCTTATCTCAGTGATACTTAAGCAAAGTACGTTAGATAAAAAAGAAGTCGTTGACTATCCTTATTACAGAATCATTAGGGTTAAATTCATTTTGCCGAATTATGGATTGGTCGCAGATTCGAACAATAATGTGGCCAATCGAATTTGGACCCTAATATAATTCAGGGATAAATATAAATTATCGAAGGTCATCAATAAGACAACCTAATCAACTTGCAGCTTTGTTAATCCAATCAATGAAAGAACTAGGATACTTTGAAAGTAGTGTGCAAATGGACAAATTGTTTTTAAAAAATCTCCTGGGGAACCTTCATAGATCGCACATATCAACTGATTTCGACTAAATTTGGATTATGATCATTTCTGATAATGTTTACTTAGATGGCGCTCAGAATTTTAGTGCAGTCCTACTAAAATAAAATAGGGGTCGCATCCCCCGTACACTCGTTTGAAGATCGCATCTTTCAACCTATTTTCACCTCACTCAGCTCAGAATAACGTCGTTTTCAAGATCCTCTGAGAATTTTGGCACAACTGAACCGAAACTGAAGACGAATATTTAAAGAGAGAAGAAGAAGAAATTTTATTTTCTTCTTCCTCTTTCACATAAAAATGCGAGCGAAGCAGCCCTTTTCAGTGCAACTAATCTGCTTTGTTAAAATCCAACATATAATTTTACCTTCGCTGAAAGACACTCTACTACCTTGTACGAGGGTGGGGGGTAGAAAGTTCTGATAAACACCTCGAACAAAATGCTATTAAAGCAACTGATATGACCACAAGAAAGAACATATTAGTAGCAGAGTTATGAAGGTATATGTAAGAAAGAAATTACATAGTACTTGACAGACCGCCATGGACTATATAATAAATATTACAAAGTGTCCATTTGCACGATGCGTTGAAACCTGTGGTGCATACAGCAAATTTCATTCCAAGATGAAGGGAAGGAACTGTACATTATTCGAGATGGCCAGTGGGACAGTAGAGAGTACACTCTCTCTTTTTGTGTAGCAGATTTTTAGGTCCCCAGCAGAATTTTAGCACAATCTGACCAAAATGGGAGAGGGAATATAAAGGAGTGAGAATGGGGAATGGATAAAAGCGACACTTTCTGAGAGAGAGAGATTCCCAACATCGACGTCCTATTCGATTAAATTTATCAAGCACTTCACGGAATTGACAAAAAGAAAGAGGTCATAAGGCAAATACAGCAGTCAGCTCTCTCTCTCTCTCTCTCTCTCTCGCTCCAGCGCACACACATACACAGTACACACACTTTTTAAAAATAGCTTTATGGGAAACTGCTTTGTCTTCTTTTTTTCCCCTCGCATATTACTGATGAGTATGGGCAGGACCTGGAATAATATCCTTAATGAAAGTATTGAAGATTTGATAGAATAGCCAACAATTTCTTATCGTATCACCATAGCGACAACATCCTCGGTGGGTAAAACCTGGATTACAAAACGAATATCAAACAAGAGGAACATTTATAAGAGTTTTTCAACTTGTTCAACGGTACACAGTTCGCACGGAAGGAATAAGAGAATTGCAATACTTCGTCACAAGAGTAAAGTAACAATTATTGCTCGATATTAGTGTTCATTAGCACGATAGTGGTAATGGCAATATTTAAATATATTCTTTCACCACAAGATTACATCTAATCTTATCTTGCAGGCATATAACTAACACTGGCTAATAGGTTCAGCGGTATTTGTAGACTGTAATTATAAAGGAATGTGTTCCCTCCTCCTTTCGAAACGTTTGTTAAAATAAAATTGATTAAACAGGTTATATGGAATAAGAGATCCAAGATATCTCGCAAAAGAAAAAAAAATAGAAGCGAGACTGTAGACAACCACTCAGCACAGTACTGTTGAAAAACAGCATTCACCAGCTACTTCAAAACCTACGTCACTTCATTCAGCTAAGTGGGTTAAACAAGACTTCTCGCAATTTCAAGACCTTCAGAGAATATATTTAGTTTTACTGCTAGACTCATACTTAATGGATGAATTTGCGCGAGTTCTCTGTACATCTCACTCCTTCTTGTCTAATATTTCCCATGCTTCTTTTTTTTCCACCTTTCTTGTAAACGTTCTACATAAGTCGCTTATAATTTTACATATTATGTATGGAACATTACATATGAAAAATTTAATAGCGCTATGAGAACATTATAGAGCATAGTATAATATCTTTCTATTGTACAAGCTTTTACTATTTATATATGCTTTTTTTTCTTTTCTTTTAATAAAACGTATCAGCAAACATAATCCGAAATATTAAAAAAAAAAGCGGTTTCTTCTGGTGGTAGTTGTAAACGGAAAGCTGAAATAGTAGCGGTAATGAAAAGTAGATATTAATATGGTATGAAGTATTATCCCCTCCCTCTCTCTCTCTCTCTCTCTCTCTCTCACACACACACACACACATGGAGGGTTTAAGTACCATAATTTGTCGACCTCCTAAAACTTTTTTCTTGATTTCCCTCGCGAGAAATGTCCTTTCAAAGAGTTCATGAGAGTTCTGGAAGGCTCCACTAAGTCGTAAAACACCTTAAAGTACTCGTACAATGACCGAGTGATGGACCGACAAGGCGGAAGAGTCTTGTGCGTTGGATAAGCTCTGTATTTCTTTCTTTTTCGTCCACCAGTAGCAGAAACTACGAAGAATAACTAGCCGGAGGAGAAGTGACAGAACGGATGAGAAGTAGAAAATAAACAACAACCGTGTAGAAAACCATTTAGAAGAATGAATGAAAACTCTTGGAAAATAGAGAACTCTGAACAAGTAATCCTGAAGATAGAGTTGGAAAAGATTTAGCCTTTACTAGAGAAGGAGAAGAAAGAAATAGTAGACAAAGTAGGAAATGTACACATTCGAAATGGATCTGGAGGATTTGAAACTACTTTTAGTATTGCAAACTATATCAGCAGTTTTATTAAAATAAATATTGAATGAAACTATAACATATATATTACGGAAATGACAAAAGCATGCGCACTTATCTCCAAGACAATGTAGTGGAATCCCAGATCAAGTTTTATATACGATATATATAGTTGGTGAGAGGAATTATTAGTGAATGCATTGAGTTAAAAAAAATTAGGAGATACGAAATCACCTATGTCATTCCCACCGTTGGAATCGTAAGTAAGCAGGTAAAACGTCCACACAATATTACTATAATTCATCCAAAGACTATCATTAGTGATGACAGCTAGAGCCCGTTCAAGTGAAACTTATTGTGACAAAGAATCGCATCACACCATCGCACAGATGACATAAAAGATTTGCGAGCATAGGTGACACGAAGAAATACGCTTCATAAATAAACATTATGTTTCTGTTAGAGCAACAGAGTCGTGATAGAATAAACGCACAATAAATTCAATTTGTGATCATAGCATCTCATATGCATATATCAGTTTTCACGTTGCACTGCGAAGAATATTCAAGATAATAGATTATAGTTAATCTATTATAGTTAATAGATAATAATTAAAGATGGCTGCCGCACTGAGCTAGGTAAATACTGACGATTGTAGGGATTCCCTAGAGCATATAGACATTTATAACTTGTATTAAATGTGGTTTCTGAAAGAAAAAAAAATCAGAATGGGAAAAGTACTAATCTTTATCAAATAGACTTATTTCTAGAACGGTGATGTTACTTTATTCTTTTAATATTATGTATAATTAAAATATTTTGCATGTAATGGATTATTGTCATAACTGCTTTCCGATAATTTACGGAAATTTGCCTAGGCATTCCGAGAGAAAGATATTTATGCGGAGGGTTTGGCAGTCTCAGAAAGTTTAGGAAACGTTATATTAGTGCATATCGAAAGTTGCGAACATTTGAGATTGCATAACTATTCTCATTATTTCACTTTACGCTTTTGCGTTTAAAGTAAAAGCTGGTAACATGATTGGTATAAATGTTCTTCATGCTGCTCATTTTAATCAGATAATCTCTGCGACATATGTGGTGTATGGGTTTTGCATATATCGGATTAGAAACAACACGACAACCGACAAATAATTATCACACGCACGTTGCTGACTTCACAGTTTCTGTTTTACTGGTTTTACAGACTAACCTTCATAATTTAAATAAAACGAAGTTTCATTTAAATTATGAATAATCAAGCAGGAAAAAAATATAACGCATTCACCAGAGGTTTAAATACAAATTAAAAATCTTTTGCCATGATGAGTATATCTGAAGCAGTACTCTACATACTACTGCATATCGTACATGTCAATGTACGATATACAGAGAAGATTCAGTGCTCTTCTTAATTCGTCTAATTAATGGAAATACAGAGAAGATTCAGTGCTCTTCTTAATTCGTCTAATGTTAGTGTGCAATGAAAACTAGATGTCAATGCCACTCTTTGCAATGCAATATTTAGTACAGTATTCAAAACAAGATCTTAAAAGGCTTCAACTTAACATCGGAAACGATTCAAAATATAAATAAATAAATATTCATTGTCATTTTATAAGCTAACTGAGCAAACAATGTTTGCTTTTGAAACTAATACAAATTTTACAAGGATCAGAGCTTACGAAAATACTGACATTCCTTTAACTGCCTTGGCATTGCATTCAACTCAAAAGACCAAAGTCTGTCAAACTGCCTTTCTACTTCTTTTAGAGCATTAATTTCAGAAGTGTTAATTTTAAACGATTATTAATTTTTTATAGACAAGGATCATTCGGAAGTTTTAGGAATTCTGACAGTGTAACTTGGTACAATTTACAACTTTAAAACATTATTCAGCAAATTGCATTCAAAAAGGCGCATGACTGTATTTTTCGCGAAGTTCTCTTGTAGCTTGATAGCTTTGAATGAGGTTTAAATCGGAATATTATCATCCAATCGTTCTCCCCCTCAATATCAACTTGAGTTTTCGAAAACAGAAACATTCCGGGATGTCAAGACCTGAGAAGTAAAGAAAACAACGACACTACCTACGCGTATTTTGACCAGAAATTCTAGTAGAGACCAACTAGGGTTTATCAATGGTGTAACTAGCTAATTTACCACTAGGGTCGAGCAACTTGTTTGCTGCCTTCTGAAATGAAAGTAGCAAATGGGAAAATATTGCAAAATCCACAAAATGGACAAAGGAAAATAAAATTTTCCGAAACAGTGCTTCATTGAAAAAAATTTCTTTTCAAAAATTTTCGGAAAGGTGAATTTTGTTCGATCACTCCTTATTACGCCATTGCAGATGTTTCTGCAATTCATCGCATGCTCATATCTTCTGTCAAAATGCTTTGACTGATCCAAATCTGAAATAATGCTGATTATACGTCTTGATTACACTTATCATACAATGATATCTGGTTTCATGCACAAGTTACTGATATGTGCAAATTTTCACCATTCTTCTCATCAAAGGAGGTCTCCATCGTTCAGCATCCTTTCATTAAAACAAGTTTTATCACCCGGAAGGCATCGGCACCAGTTTTTTCATTTCACTGGTTCAAAAATTTCACAGATAAAAACATCACTTTCAAAAGCTAAGCTCTTTCTGAGTGGCTATTTCCCGAGGCGAGAGATGCTGCGTCAAGCTGTCGATGCTGATCCGACTAAAGAATACTGGATGCTGGCAGAACTCGGCTCCAATGAAATCCGTACAACGCCATCTGTACTAGTAGCCTGGTAAATCAACAAAAGCTAGTTGAAATATTCATGGGACGCGATAACAGAACAAGCTGTATATCGGTAATGTACAACAAATATTTGTACCTAGTCAAGCTACAATCCATGAAATGAACGTTACCTAAAAAAAAAAAAAATCAGCGAAACAATCCAGTTATAAGAGGTAGACGTTTTGCTCTCTCTGAAGTCTTCTATTTTGATGAAGAGAAAATAGCAGCGATTACAACACGTAACTACGCTTTCTAATATATTTGTTCTCGTTAACAACATCAGCCACAGTTATAAAAACAAAGCGTGTATGATCCAGCATTCTATTATAACTGCAAGAGTATCATTCGGTTGTCAGTCCTGGAACATTTTTGGATCGAACATCGCATGTTCTGTGCCCTTAATCCTTCTCTGTAAGGAGTTCGACCACTCTAAAATACTTGGTCTACTTCCTGAACTTCTTTAACTTCAGACAGAAGTTGAAGAAGAACAAGTATAATCAGATGAATCCAGTCTACGGTTAACTGAATATAAGACTTAAGTGCTATCTCCATATGCATCTCGTATACAGTAAGCATATCTTGCCTTGTCTTGTTATAGAAGATTCGGCTTTCGATTGACCAATTTCGACTAGTGTTCGTATACAACATACACTTGCTCTAGTTGTTGCAAACATACATTTAGGATTGAAAGCCTTCTCAAACCAGCTCAAAATGGAGGACAGCCTCGAAATATCACCAAATCTGCATTATGACCTTCTCAAACCGTCCGAATCCGAACCGGAAGTGTATCCTTTATTCAGGGTAATTCGTCGATTTTGCGTGTTCGGATTGTTGAAGCAAGTTCACCTGTCATCACAAGTGTGTACAGGCATAAGCAATGCACAGCTTTTCAGTTGTCATTTTATGTTAACATTTCGAAAGTTTGCAACGTGTCACTGTTTCCATTTTTTTTTGTCTATTACCTGTATATCCCTGTTGTCATAAATGACTACGGCTATACTGCATAAGGCAAACAGATATACCTGGAGAGTCAATGCACATCGTTAAACTCTTAATAGCATGTGGGAGAGGGTAGAACTTAAGGACTTGGAAAGAGGTGTTATTATAAGATGCCATATCAATAGTCTGAACATGTTTGATATTGATAAAACACTGCAGCACCCAAATGAACTGTAGACAACATTAACGAGCAATGGAAGGTAGGAGTGCACCTCAGCCCCAAAAAAAAAAAAAAAAAAACACAGGAGGACCCGGAAATTAGTTTGGGTGGAATTAAATTACAGAAATAACTAAAGCTACGAGTTCAATATATTTTATGTTTATTAATTACGTATGCTATTATCTGACGAGTTTGCCTAATTTGATAATCCTTCCACCACTACCACCGTACGAGACCGGCTAACTCACCCTCAACTGAAATAAAAAAGATTCTCATCTGAAGTAATAAAGCCTAAGACTCCTCATCCCTGAACGAAATTCAACCCCAGGTCTTTTCATTCGAAAAGCAAACTGTCAACTGTTCGACAATTTGTCAACATCCTTTGACCTTGCAAATACGCTACCGAGGCAATGCGATGACACAGAAAGATAACACCAAAATAGAATGGAAATCTTGATAGTCCGATATGGAAACAATCAAGAATTCAAATTATCTGCAGGACTTCATGTTAGTAGTATAATACTATGTAAAAAGCTGAACGGTCTCGATTTCTACGGAAGGGTTAACTGCACATAAGCTAAATATCAACAGCATAAATGACATCGTGATTGATATGAAGAGCGCTGGAAGTCCAGACTCTGAGAGATGAATCACTATACTTAATTCAGTTTACGAATGGATGGATGAGGAGGGGTGCAGTGGATGCCTTGGGGAACTTCTTATACCTGCCTACATGATCGCAACCGTAAAGTTTGGTAGCAGAGCTGTGGTCTGGAGAGGATTTTCCTAGCATGTACTTGGATCTTCGGTTGTTGTACTTGGAAGGACGAAAACTGCCGCTCGTCCAATGATCACTATATTTGGAAAGTTTTACAGAACAGACCTTGGTCTGCATTAAGTCCAGATTTTAATTCAATGGAACATCTTTGGACTGAACTGGCTCTGGGCAAGACGGTAAGGCTGGTGTTAATGTTAAAGGAAGACCGATCAGAAACACCTTTCTCATATTATTATAGATCAATGGAGAAAAGGCATAGAATGGATGGTGCGGTCAGAGATCAGCCCAATACTTATTTTTATAACAGGCAGAATCAGAGTAAAATTCATTCAGTGTATTCATTCCTCTATAAAATATAACACATACAAATCAATATTCTGATTGTAAATATTTAAGAACAGAATATTGATCAGAATAAAAACTAAAGTATTCTTTTGACTAGAACTATTTTAATGCATGCTATCTAGTTTTCAATCAAATATGTTTTAATTATATATATATATATATATATATATATATATATAATTTGCGTCTGAAGGAATACAAAAAGTTTTTAAAAAAACAATTATTACTGAAAGCATTTTTATAAAGCATTATTATTAAAAATAAACTGAAGTAATAATAAAATGAATTAAATTAAATACATTTATTTCATTGAAATTTACATTTTTAATGAAATAATGAAGGGAATCGATTGCATGAAAATTAATTTGAACAATTTAATCCTTTTAATTTTATCTTTTGGGAAAATGTTTACTCACCTACCTAGCACTAGAGTCGTTTCTGATCACAAACACAAATAACTAGAAAGAGAGACGCCAAACTTAGTTCTGCCCTATGCATGAAAGCAACAAAGAGTATTTGTTTTATGAAAGGAGACTGTCAGATTTCTGGAATTGAAAATGTGGTGCCACCTATGGAATGAATATGGAACTGATACACATGCAGGAAAAATTTTCGTCTGAGCTACGTATGATATCATTTTCTATCACTGTAATTTCCTGTGTCATCATATATCAGTGTTTCGTAGTTGAAATTATACCGCAGATAGTTACACTTATATAGGTATTATGTTTATGCACCTATATGAGCTTTTGTATCTCTGTTGGCAATGATGATATCCTTTAATTGGCTTAGAATCCTATCTAGGAAGTGAATAGTCATCATAAAGACGTTTCAAATGAAGGTAAGTTATCTGGTCTCATATGGGAATAGCATGTTCCCCCCCCCCCCCCTCAAACAGGCTAAAGGAGCCGGACAACACAACAGTTAACAGAAAAAAATACGTTTGCATAGTAGATTAGTGTAATGTGGAATAGTGGAGTTGCCTCTCGCGATTCCATGGAGGTGATATTTTGGTACTGCTACTACAATAATATGATTTTAATCAATATGACCTGTGTGAGTCTGAAAATGAGAAACATAGTTTGTATCCCCGGTATGACTGCACAAATTAAGTGATTTGTTCTTCGCAGTGAACAGAAAATCAAGAAATTAACTTGGAATTTAGACAAACAACTAAATCTCGTTTTAAGGATCGACAAAGTTTTCACTGCATTATAAAATGAGGTGTACAGCTAAGAAACGAACAAAGTATCAAGGTACAAACTCTATTTTTGTGTTATCAGAATAATTTAATACAGCAAAGTCAAATTATCTGAAGTCCTAATCTTACTTCTGTAGTAGAAAGCGTTCCTCCTCTGGAGCCCGAAGAGCATGCTTCAACCTCATGACACCGTCTTCTTTCTAAATTAGAGAGACGGGAGGGGGGGGGGAGAAAAAGAAATAATTAAACAAGCGGAAGTATATAATGCACAAAGAAATTTCATAACACAACTAACAAAAAACTTCTAGTTCTAATTATATAGTAAGAAATTATGCTATTCTAATTTCGATAATTCAGTATTCTATTTAAAAAAATTTAAAATCTAAATTAGTTCTTCCCTTCCGCACGTAACTCATATCTCAACTGACTGACTGATTAACTGGCTATCACATTGAAAGGCTCAAAAACGTAACATTTTTATATTAAAAAGTATATACTGAAACTGAAAGAAGGAAAAAAAAACACTACCACGTTTGCAAACAGATTTATTTGAATAAAAGAAAATAGATAGTAAATTAAATCTTTATATAATAGTCCACCTCTATTTTAAATACTGGTACCATCTTTTCATAGTGTTATCCTCCAAGTGGCTCTGTAGTTATTTTTGAAAACGGGTACACCTTCAAAAATATTATAGACTTCCTATGATAGATGGAATCCATCAGAACTACGCAGCTAATGACACTTGAAATATCACATAAGCTGTAGAGTGTTCTGAGAGCATCCATATTCAAGTGCGATAATGGGCAAAGGTTTCATATATGGTCGTGATCTTCGTGATTTCGACCATTCTTGTTCAACTCGAGACGCTGTTGTAATCCATTATCACCTGCTAGGATTACAATATACAACAGCGTCTCGAGTTGAACAAGAAAACGGCGTGATAAACAGAAATCATCAATTCAACGTCATTCAAGTGACATGAAACAGGATCGATAGGATCCTAAAGTCTAACAGACGAGCTAAAATTGATGAAAATAATAGACGGTACCACCACAAACTGCGAAGTAATTTGTGGTAAGACTAGACTACCACCACAAACTGCGAATGTGTCTGAAAGTACCATATGTCGGACACTGCCACAGATGCGGTATAAGCAGAGACTCCTGAGATTACCACGCCTATCCAACAAAAACAGTAAGTTACCACTGAAGGAGAAAGAGCATATTAGCATCTAACATCAGAAAAGTCGCATGAGAGCGAAGATAAACTGAAAGAAAATGATATGGAAATAACAACAACAACAAAAAAAAACTATGAACTCACGTGTCCTCAAAGTAATCCAAGTCAGTGGGGTGATGATTTGCAGAATATTTTCACGGTACTTCTTAGGCCCTTGATAACAATAAAGGAATGGTTGAATGGCGAGGCGTCCAGCTGACTATTTACCCCGTATGTGAACGAAACTTTCTAAAGGATAAAGGCAATGCCAGAGAACACGTGATCTAATCCAGGAATGTAATATCATAAGGCCACGAACGCTGGATTTTGGTATGTTTTAGTTGTGTTTGATATTTTAGGGGAGATATTTCCTGATCCACGGTACTGTATTTTTAGTGGCGTCTTTCATGACCCCACTAAAAATACAGTACCGTTAATTAATTAATTACAGAAATGAGTACTTCTTTGTGGAAAACACCAGACCCAATGCATTCAGGAAAAAAAGAGAAAAAACTGCAGATCAGAAAAACTCCCATAAACATTTAAAAAAAATCATAAATACAACTAAAATACATACACGAAAAACAATCCAGAACAAAAACAACTTTTATTTAACCAACGTTCGCGGCCTTAGCACAACTATAAAAGATATACACAAGCACTTGCATGCACTTTCTGGGATCCAGTAACCGAGGGAACCAACCAATTAGGTTAACGTTACTCATGTTCCTGGTATCGTTCTTCGAATACACATGCCCTAGAGTAAATAGTGAACATGAATGGAGTATGACTGATCAGCAACGATTCTGATTCGCTGCACTATTCAGTCCTTGCTCTATTGAAACGAAGGAGGGGAAAGGCTAAGGAAAGCCATAAAAAGCCCAAGACGCAACAACCGCTGCCTTGAATTATAATTTGTTAGCAAAGAGGATAAGTCTAGAGCTAGGTAACTGTTGCTGTCACCAAAAACCACTGGCCTGCACTCTGAAGGAACAGAACAAAAATTCACTGCTGCGAGGGACTTTTCTCCTTTATTCTGGTGTCCGATAATTAGGTTTCTTCACCCACCTTACCATAGCTTCTTGTTTTGGGTTAAGAGAATCAAAAATAAAAAAGGCAATGTTAGCCGATCTCATACGTGACCTCGACAACTTATTTATTTTATTTAGAATATGATGATACGACAGCCATGAGGAGCATGCAACCACTTTAAAGATATTGGTTGTTTTGTCTTTAATCCGTGTATGTTCTCTGGCCGATTTTCCTGTATGTAAGATTTATAAACTGACTTACCAGGAGAATAAACTCTGCTTCCTCCGTATGAGATCAGCTAACTCACCTTCAACTGAACAAATCCATATAAAGGTGCTCTCGTCACGACGAGAATCGAACTCGGGCCTTTTCCAATCGAAGGGAGCAACGTCCCGTCGTTCTTCCAATTGCACTATGGAGGTGCAGCCTTGACAGTTACGCTGCACACCGTGGTAATCGGGCTCTTCCAGGAATGATTTTGTAGAGTAAGTGAAATCAAGATTATTTGCTAGCTGATCAGGAACCCTTCTGATGCCTTACAATCACGTTCAATCTAGTACACTAGATTGAACGTGATTGTAAGGCATCAGATTGTAAGGCATCGTGATTGCACTATCTAGAGCAGCCTATGGAAATTTTACTGATGTAGCAAAACTAAGGCTATGAAGATAGTGAAATATGTTAACTGTGTGCGGTGGTTGCCTGTTGGAGAGGCAAGAAAATCCATAGTTTACGGAAGGAAACCCTTCTATCTCCTTTATGACATCGGCTAACTTACCATCAAGTGAAAAAGCCTTTATGAAAGTTTTTCCTGTCTTGACGCGATTCGAATCCCAGTCTTCCAAACAAAAAATGGGTGAGGCACAATATGTAAGAAAAAGACTTGGAATCGTACGATTTTATCTGTTGTATCATCATTTTATTCCCCCCCCCTCCGATGAATTTCATTAATCAGTAATTTCATTTGCGAACAATGGAAATAACGATCAGTCAAGATTCTCTTTTTAATAGTTTCATCTCGTTATTGCATTATTTTCGCAAGATCTAAGAAAAAATGATTAAATAACCAAACCAACAAAGTAAGTATTATATGTACTTTAAAAATCTAACCAATTGGATAAAACCACCCTTTCTGAAATGTTCTGAAATTAAAATTGGAAGGGTAGGTGTTTGTGTTGATATCAGGTAGCATCTCCCTTTCTCGTTTATGCTGCATTTCTGAAAGTGAGCAGCGGGAAATCCAATGACGTGTCTAACAGATCTCAAATGATTCCTCTTAGTTACGTGAAACTCAGTGCACATCCCTCTGTGGAACAACATAGGTTGCATTTACTGTAACGAGAAGAATGTGCTTCCATTCCTTTTTCCAACGCCATTTGCGTGTTGACACTTTAATAAGATATCAATCTGCAGACGCCTGCTTGATGTGATATCTATCTATCTTGGTACTACGGAGTCGATCATATTCAATACACATTGACCGACTCAAGAAGCACATCCATGATTCTGTTCTCAGCAACACTCCGCTGGCCGCTGAAGGAAAGGATGGCAGGTGATTTTTGCTCAGTCAGCAGGAGTCGCATAATGATAATGGAGCACGTGCCTGACACACACCGTAACATCCTCCTTGGCTTTTTAATCAAGGTAGCTTGTTGCTGCCGACCTCAACACGAGATATGACGTCTACTGCAGTCGCCGCCTGCTAGTTTCCTACGACTTTAGCACAACGTTTGTCAGCAGCGCGAGACAGAGACGTGTCCTCTAGGGGAAAGTAGAAAATCATGTCGCTGTCGTTGCGAGGGTTGTAAGCAAGGGAGAGCGAAAGAGGAACGAAGTACATTACTTCACGAGACAGGAAAGACGGGGAGGAAAATGAGAGGTGTGAAGTCTCGCTCCGTGACTCTATTATTTGTTACGGAAAGACATGGATAACAAGGAAACCGAACATGGCATCATCGTCTTAATGTATTTTTTAAACATATTGTTGTTATGCATAAAAAACAGATTGCGTCACGCAAGAGAAACACAGTGTAATCGCTTACATCATAGGGAGTGCAGACGATATTCAACAATTCGTTGACTTGCAAGCTCAGTCAGTTTCAAACGATTATAGCTGTTCTTTCCCTTCTATTTCTCCCCCCCCCATCCTTCGAATTCTACCTCATGTCACACAATGTGTAATTTTTTTGATATTTTATATTAGCATAAAATGTCACACTTGACTTTTTAAAATAATATCAGGGTCGAATGACAGATTTTGCATGGGCCACTAAATTAAAATATATATATTTTCATATGTTCAAGCTTTATTATATTTCTACGGCATTTATGTACTAATCAAGACACTCTGTTGCATGTGATTGGGAAAAAGTATGTGTATAGGAAGGGCTTATGTTTTATCAATCATACGGAGGTTATAGACGAACAACAATCCAACACCACACAGCAGAACTATCTCAATCATACAAGCAACTAAACAACCAATTTTTAACGAAATATTTTTAATTCATTTGACAAAATGAGTCTGTTGTAATGCAACAGATGCGCTACGCATTTTATTAATTCTTTCCATAACTGTAATCTCAATTAAAAATAAATTGCGAAGACTTCAGATGATTATTTCAACAGAATTATTTTTACAAAAATGTATTCTGCTACAACGATAGTTAAGCCGTTTTCTTGTGAGGCAGCTTTTCAGTGGAATAATAAGGTATTCACATGTCAGAAATAAACGGAAAGCAATGTAATCTTACTAAAGCGTACATGACTACACATAAAATAATTTAAATAAAGAAACTGCATTTTCCTCGTTAACTTTTCTGAAAGAATATTTCATTAAATGCATGCACTATTAAGATAGAGTGAATTAATTCTTTTTTAAACATCGATTTTAATATGCTTGCAATATATAAAATATGCATGGATAATATACCAAAACGAAAATTGCTTCTGGTGTGGAAATTTCTGAGCCAAGTCTGATCAACTTAATCCATATCAATAATATTTAATTAGTATCCTCAGGCACAAATCTGTATACTATAAATAACGACATCACTGTTAGAAACAACAATAGCAAAACAAATATAAAGGCTTTGCATTATAGTCTGTATTCACAGTAATTTTCTGCTTCGAAAAAATAAATGTAACCACGTGGCCTGTATGTTAGTTACTTTAACCAAAATTTCTGATTTGTAAGCTTCTGATTACAAGTAAATACACGTCAGACAGCTGATGATTTTCACTCTCAGCTTATGACTACAACCTCGCTTATGGCGTTTTGAAGTGGTTTGAAAAATACAACAGTTGGTCTTTAGATTAGGGTTTGTAAAATACACCGGGAACACTGCATGATTCGGAAACTGAATGCAAGGACAGTAGTGCGTGTTTATCCATACACAGAACGTATTGATGTGTCACTGGATACCTTTCATTATTTCATAAAAATAAATAGAAGTCTTCGTCTAATTAAATGTCCGTGTCCCAATGAAAACGCCGAGAGAAATGCAAATTAAGCAATAAAGCAAAATGAAATAAACATTATTACTAATGCTTTATCAGAATCAGAATTTTGATGAAAGGAAAATCTTTCTAATTGGGTGAATGTCGGTATTACACAGTGCTTATGGGTTCCCTCCCATACCAAAGTCTGAAAGTATTTCCACACGTGGAAATGGCTAACTAATGCAGATAACTTATCAATATGAATTCCGTCTTTGGGAGGGAAAATGATTCTGCTAGAGAAACATATCTTGAAATAAAGATCAAGACTGTGTGCTGAATCATCAGAAACAATATCGTGCACTGCAGTCTTCACGGTTTAAAATATGAATGGCTACAATACGATCGGTAGTTTAATGGAGAACATTTTTCCGCCCTGCGGAGGAGAAACACCCACTAGTGAACTCATGAACGTACATGCGGCGTTGCACTCCTCCTGTGTCATGTTCCCATTGCAGGCCGGACAAATTTCCGGGTGGAGGCTGGTCCTTACAACAGCTGCACTCGACAGACGACCTTGGAAAATGATGAATTGAAGCAGAATGGCTATGCCAGTGAGAAGAGAGAGAGAGAGAGAGAGAGAGAGAGAGAGAGAGAGAGAGAGAGAGAAATTCTTTCGCTTCCTATTGCCCCTTCCCATCTGGTTATTTCGATATAGTTCAAACTATTGGAGCACCGATGTCCTTCTGAATTACTAAACATGAACTATTTCTAATTTTGACAACTGTGACAGTATAGCCATTCAAAAAGTATTTGATAACACAAGTTACATAGTCTCAGAATATTTTTTCCCATATGCAAGTTGAGGAATTCATTTCAGCTGAGTTTATTCAAGTAATTTTAAATCAATTTTTATTTGCCCTATTAAAATGTCATCAAAAATCAAATGCGAATGCTTTAAAAGCATCAACTCTTCTTTCTAAATTTGTGTTAGTCTACTTCATAATTTAAGCTGTATTAAATCTCACGTGACAAGTTTTATCGTCTTGAAAACTTGAAGCATTTTTCTTTTTCTTATTGTCAGCTACCATGGCAACAGACTTAAGAAAACCAAGGAGTTTTAAGATAATTGTTCTGCACGTCTAACTTCAGAAAACTCCATATCATTACAGCAATTTATCAAGTGAAAAGGAGAAGACAAATTTAAAGTAAAGCCTCGTGTTTTTTTTTGTTGTTGTTGTTTGTTTGTTTATGATTATTAGACACTTAAGATAAATTACTTCCAATATTTTATTGAAGTTTAGAAACTCTTACGTAAGACAAGCATAATCAATCAGTAAAGAATCAGAGGCTCTTATGAAAAATATATTTATATATTTACTATGCAGAATTTTCGGTCTGGTATCAAAACCGCCTTGTGCCTATGCAAACAACAGTTAAAAGTGATGGAATACTATTAATTGGTTCACTTTTAGTATTTCATTTCATACAAAATAATTCTCCGCTATTATTATCCCAAAATCCTTGCACGGCATTCAGTCGATCAAATAATGTTTCTATAGAACTAAAGGTTTATACCAAAGTACTGTTTAAAAAGGTCAGCGCGGTTAGCCTAGTGGCTATGCGCTTCGCAACCGTATACCTGGGGAAGGAGTGTCCTAGGTTCGATTCCCGTCAGAGACGTGAGGAGCTCAAGGATCTTCCTCGGCCATAGCCAAGTTAGCCTGTTGGGCGTGGACAGCAGTAGGGTTTTTTCCCCAGTTTAGCTGGGTTTTTTCATCCCGCAAGCAGGCAAACCGACCCCGTGAACACACACGGACTGCAGTCATGAATACCTCCAGTAGGAATGCAGTAGAGGAGTGGCGTGCCGGCTGCATTATTTCGCCGTGACTCCTCATTAGGAGGAGACCCAACCCGTCTGGATGGAAGGGGATACTGTTAAAAAAATGTGAAACTATTCATGAGATAGAAGTTTATCTTACACTACAAGAACTGCTCATGCGGTCCTCGCCACCAACCCTTCTTCTAAGTGAATGAACTCTTCTTCGAATACGTTCATACATTTTGAAATTAATAGCTAGAAGAGCGTGGACAAGTGGTCACAACAACCAGAGGGTGTTACTCCGAATGATTAGTCTTTTGGTCATAAACTGAAACAGTTTGGTCATGTTTTTAAACTCGAATTATCCGATCAGGACAATAATAATAATTTTTGTTCTTTTTGTTTGGTAAGGAACGTAGACTTTACGGATGCGTTTTTATGCAAATACAACTGAGAAGACTTAAAAAAATCTGTGGGATTAATTTTTATTTCGTTTGAATTAAATTTTCTCGGAAACTACAAAAAAAAAAAAAAAAAAAAAAAAAAAAAACATGAACCGCATTAAATCAAGGGGGAGAGGAACATGAAAAAATATATATATACATTTATATGTATATATAGATAGATGGATGGATGGATAAAACATATATGTTTTACTATGTAAGAGACTGTCAAATACTAAAAATACCTTTTAATCTTAATTTTTTAAAAAAATTCCTTAATATCTTTTAAAAATTTTCGAGAATTAATAAAACTAATCAACTTTTTTTTCTTAAATAAATTGTTAACCGATTTATTTAATACAAAATATAATAACCGCAGTAATGAAACCAGAAATTTAATTGAATATTAAATACTTTTTAACTTAATACAAATAAAATACAAGCCGAAAAAGGAGTACTGTACACATAGATGATTTTATGCAGTGCAGTAGAAATTGAAGTTATTGTATTGTCTTTCTGATCAAGTTACGAATACGTGTCTTACCAACATTACCTCATTTAGTTCACGACTTCAGTTGGCAAGCAGCATTAAGTATTTATTGGGCAGCCACTGTTAATGCAGCCATCAAACTGGATCTCGTTACGCACTCACCACACGATCTCAAAATTCGGTAAACTGACATATTTATAGTCGCGGCCAACTTTAAGTTACTCTAAAATAAGGTAGTTTATCAAATTTGTTCGTATTTTGTAATCCCGTTAAGGTGGGTGTTTCGGAAGTTTTTTCTAGCATTTGTTTCCCGAGCGGAAGGGGGTAATTGCAGCAAACACATCTCCGTCAATGTTGCCAGAGAGCCCAGGTAGGCTTGTTATCCAGGTGCTTTGCTGTACACCGGATTTAATGTCTTTTGGAATGGCTCTCTTGTGGCCACATGTGAAATTGTAATTCTCTCTTTCTTTCGTACCTACGGAATAGAAGCCAGCCCAGGATTCCCTGGTTTATTGATCTTGCAGAGTTTCCGAGGTACTAGCAAGACACGGGTTAAGTATAAAACCACACACACACACACACACACACACACACACACACACACACACACACACACACACAGTCACGAAGGCAGACTGTTCATCGTTTAATTACCAGAATATTTCTTTCTTTTTTTTTTCTGTTCCGAAAACTGCATTTAATCGAGGATCAGATATATGAAGTGGCAGAATTTGGGCTTGTATTTTTTTTAATATCATTTATCATATCTGATTCTATGAGCAACTAAGATTTGAAATCAAGCAAGAGCGAAAGTAGATAAGATCATATGGTGTGATGAAGCTACATTCAAGCTGAATGTGACTTCATCCTCGATAAAAACCCTTCCAAATCGATGAATCGGGCGAAAAGGAAGTGTCGAGTATACATCATGTTCACCAGCTTTAATTCCACTCGACTTCTACTTGTGGTAATACCCGAAAAATAAAGTCTGGTAAGAAAGGATAATACTTGAAGACTTAAAGGGGATAATAATACTTGAAGACTTAAAGGGGATGATTTAAGAGATCTAGAGAATCCCAGCGCATATATTAGTGAACGTTTGCGAGTCACTTAGTCGACGCAAAGAGAAATGCCAACGGTGCACTTGGGCTAACGAATAACCTCTCATAAGCAACGGTTTCACTTTACACCATGTACTGCATATGTCTGAATTAAAATACAATAAATGTGGTGTTATAGGTGTTTATACATTTTTGAGAAGATACTCTGTATATTAAAAACAAGATTCTCCTCCTAAAAATATTTTAAATTAAAAAAAAAAACGACTCAAAGGTTAAAGCTTGTACAAAGAACTGATATCACTCTTGAAATCTCTAGAAATTTCAGCTGCAGGTTAAAATTGATATAAGTATACAATTTTAAGTGTTTTTTTCTAGACTTGGTATTTTCATTGGCTATACCATAAAACTTAGGATGCACAATAGTTTCTATACCGATCTTTTGAAACTTAGAAAATATCTTTCATTTGACGTGCGGAGAATCCTCATTATTGCTTAAAATCGACGTAGTAATAACCAGAGAAAAATGATTGGAAGAGAGTCCGTGATTAATAAATTATAACCAAATGCCACATACGAATCCCTATTAAAGTGAGATTTTGGTATGATCCGAGCTGTGGTGGTCTGACGCTTCATCTTTCCACGACGCTGTAGCTGCTTAGAGAGAAAGGGTTCCATGCTACATCACCTCCTGTTCCGCGCCGGTGGCGACATGGAGGAGAACTAAAAATAATGTCGCCGAATTATCGATGAAATGAGAAAATTTATCTTGCCTACTTTAATAAATGGCCGATGCTGCGTAAGGAGAACAGGAGTCCTTTAAGCAGACAGGAGAATATATTTTCGTTTCGCTTACGTGGCAGATAATTAGTGGTCTGCATGATTGTAGTTAGGTGGTTTATTGCACGCATGCATTGGCACGGGAGCTTAATTTGTGATTCATTGCTTTCGTGGACATGCAGGCAAGCTGAAGTGGCTGAAACATCCAATTATTACATTGTGTTCCTCCCATTTCCGGTAAGAGCAGACAGCGCTACAACTACGATCAATGGAGTTGTTGTAATACCCCCATCTCGGCAACTGTTATGTTAAGCCTTTTATATTACTCAAAGTAATAACAGAGGCTAAGCTATGACCCCCCAGAGCAGACATATACACACACACACACACACACACACACAAACTACCTGATGTCTAACAAATAGCTTGGATTTCCATACAGTGGGCTCAACAACAAGAAAATGGGATGGATCAGGTGAATAAAGCATTCGCTGTTAACCGCTATCATCAACTGTTATTGAAATAGTAAATGTGCTGTCTATACCTCCCTAGCGCATAAAAAACATCAGGAGAATACATGAAAGAAAAATCTAAGCAAAGTGAAAAACCATTACTGTGTGTGATCGCGCTAACGGTACATACACAATTCCCTCACTACCACTATACACACACGTACCCAAAGCATTTTTATGAAGAAAATCATTGCTGCACCGAATAAAAATAAAATAAAAGCATGATACAGTCGCTACTATTTCTTTCCCGGATAACAGTTCAAAAAGATAAAAGATTACTAGCGGAAACTAGTTAAATAAATGTATATTATTATCTAAAAACGAAGTTGAATGAGTAGCAAATGATAAATAATTCTGAATTCCTATTTATGCCCTTTTTTTTTCTTTAATTCCATGCAAATATCACTAGTGGTTTTTGAAATCAAGATGCATGCGTTCCATGTGGAAAGCATCATTTTCTCCTTTGGCAATGAATCATGCAGTAGTGTAAATTCTGTTGGCAACTTTTTGAAACTGAGAGCACTCTTCCTAGTCGGAAAGTCTATCGTCGTTAATAATATATGCAACAACGCCAACGACTTATGCATCATATGGGAGTTCATGCGATCTTGTAAATAAACCCACTATCTATCTTTCTTTCTCTTTATGGCAATTTTACTCAAAAAATGGCTGGTTACCAAGCGCATTGCGGTACGCGTGGTTTGGGTTAAGATAATCGAGGAACATTCCCTGTTAGGTATTTTTTTTTCAGGCTATTTCTTGCCTCTAAATAAGTTTACGTAAAGATCCGGTTTTAGACCAAACGACACAGTAGGAGAGAAGAACTGTTGCTCAAAGTGGTGATTCTTTTACTTTTCCCTCCCTTCCCCCAATTCTCTATTTCCCTTCCCTCTTCATTGGCGACTGATGCTTAAGTCAATAATGGCGTCTATGTCCTAGAAGTCTAGATGACATCCTAGGTTTCCTAATTCCTGTCGCAACTGGTGGAAATGTGGCATAACAAGGGATGATATTCATCTACCAGCTAAATAATGCTGAATTGTTTATGCTTTAAAAGACGTTCTTGTATTTAGATTCCGTATGGTTCGTTGCGTTAAAATTATTCTAACTCCTAGATAAATCTCGGAAATGCACATCACAATACTGAAAACGCTGCAGAGTGCCATCATAAGGAACAATGATATGGACAGTGTTCAGACTTCTTTAGATGTCTGAATGCTTTATACATATATCACGCGAACATTCATTGAGGGATTAATTGGTTGGCTGTCTACTGTAAGAGTTAACAGCAAATAATATGCTGATAAAAGCAGATACAGCAAAAATACATGCCCGTCAACCAACGCATAGAAAGAATTACTTATGACTTTTAACTACAGTTTCTGTCCCGAGAAATTTTCTAATCTTTCTTATCTCGAGTCCTGGGAAAAGCAGCTTGAGACTCGCGAAATTTCATAAAATTAAATTTATAAATCCGAAATAGAAAAGTATCTAATTTTTATAATTTTTTCATTTTAGTAAAATGAGTATGATTATATATGATGATTAAAATTATATTAAGAATTAATGAAACTATTTATCGACTGCGATAAATATAATGTTTCGTAAATTTGCACATCGATTTGTGTTTCTTTTATATATAATAAAATAAGATCATTATATGACTAATTTGACAATGAATTGTCATATTTGACTATGAATCAAGTGCAACAAATAGGCAAGTAACAGACATTTTTAATGTATCTAGTCACAAGACTTTCACGCTGTAAATGTATGAAGCAATTATTTTTCATTTTTGTTTTTAAATTTGGATCACATTTGATAACTTCCTGATAAGATAAAAAATATTTTATAATTTTAATTCTTAATTTTATAATTTTAATATTTTCACTTTAGCTTCAAATGAATCCGAAGATTTGAAACATTACAAGAAATGTAAATATGAGAAAGTAGTGGGTGTAGGTATAATCCAAAGCAGATTTCATATAAGGTAAGGAATGAAACATCTAGTGCACGCTTGAGGCATTTAGCAGAGCTGAGAAAATCCTTCAAACATCTCAAAATGAAATATGGCTGATTAGCAGTTTTAAACATTTGTAAAACAAGAAAATTAATCTATAAATCTAGACAGATTGTGCCTAGATTGGAATCTAAACTCGAGCAATTACCAATAGTTCTTTTATACGCGAATTGATTTCAAAACCGAATTATGCATTACCCAAGAACCAGTCAGATACATTACTTTCGGACTTCTCTGAGTGTAGAAAAAGAAGAGCAAATATCCAAAACTAAACAACCACATTCGGACCAGGGTTTTGATCTTACTTTGAATGAGTTGACCAGTAATGAAAATAAAAAATATTTCAGTGCCGTTTTTCATTAAAATGACTCAACATTGACTTTAGGATTAGTTCCATATACCGGAAAGTTCGTTAACTAATATTCAAAATATTGCGGAATTAAGAAAGGGAAAATATGCAATAATTTTAGGGAAAGATATATATTATGGCTATAACAAAATCAGGGGACTGAAGAAATTTGGAAAGTGAAAGCCCCAGTTTAAAATTTACTCTGACTTAATCTGCCATTCATTTAGCAGCTAAAGCATTTTATAAAAATATACAATAAATGATAAATATATTTTAAAATAATTCTCATGACCCAAAAAATTTTTTTCTTCACAAGTTTTTTTCCTATTTTTCCCACGTTCTGAGAATTCCAGGGATGTGGAAAAAATGCTTCGAGTCTTGGGAAGTGCAGAATAGCTGAGGCTCAAAAATCCTGCTTATAACGAAACTGTGATAATTCTACTACCTCAGTTTTGTAGTACTCACACTACTACGCTGCCAAATGATTAAGGTCATGGGCTGAAATTTTAGAAAAACTACATAAAAGCACTATAGGTGAGATTTCGAAAGGGGGGGGGGGATCATCTATTCTCTGGATGAACAATTAGATGGCCGAATCATCTAAAGAACAAGTAACCATCGAACAAAATAAAAACGTAATATTGTATGTAGGATGTATGTTACCAAGAGACACTTGGTAATTAGATATTATTTACATATCGGTGTAGTGTGGTGATATGGCAGATGAAATTGTTCTATCGAAAAGTACATTCTCGCTTGGGTTATCTATCCTGTCCTCTGCAGATAAATGTAAATCTGGGTTTATCTGACCATGGTAACTTTTATCAAGAATTAAAAGTCCATTTATATCATTGAAGAACCACTGAAATCTGTTTCACATTATTTCCGTCCGAAAATAATGATTTACAAATACGACGATGATTGTCTATCTCCACATTTTATATTTCTCTGGGCAAAGTTTGGGTACATATGGGTTGGTCATGATCTAAGCTGAAAGTATCCGACAAATGCAGAAGGAAACAAGTTCCAAATTCAAAACTCTTCTCAAAGTTCTTTGTCTTCTAGTATCTCAATTCTGCTGCAGATATACTCAAAGTGGATTCCTCTCTCTAATCTTTCTTTTATCATAATGTTTAAGGTGATTCCTTCATAATTCCATTTTTCCTCTTAAACCCTTTGATACAGAGCCTTTCTTGTTTTCAGGTTCCCACTTTATGGATTTTCATTTTCTGGACATCAAGTTTCACTCTCAATAGCATAAAAAAATACAGGCTGTAAACGGCGCCTGTGTTTTGTTTTTGGCCTTTCAGTAGTTTTCTGGGATATCCTTCCTGCTTCTGATTCTATCTGTGTACTGAATCTGACATATTAGTTTCATCTCTGTGTAACTCGATTCGTACTCTTACGGCTTACCCGTCGTCATCATATATGTCACACCTCTTTCCAAACTCGGGACACGGTCAACTGGACGATGGAATAAAAGATGAAATATGCAATTCTATTCTGTTGATCTATTACCAGGTAAAAATGAGTTAAAAGAACGGTATAAACAAAAAAAAATTGAAAAATCTTGCTTATAATTAAGTTTATTTTTATTGTGTAGAATTACGAATTGTATTGAAATTATATTGAAATTTCCCATAGAATTACGGTATAAACATAAAATTTGAAAAATCTCGCTTATAATTAAGTTTATTTTTATTGTCTGAAGAAGTATTTCTGAACTTCACTGCATAAGGCAGTGGTCGCCAAAGTGGTCGATATAACATTGTTAGGGGTCTATTCGGGCTCAGGGGTCGATATTAAAATATAAGACATCATTGTACGGGTAATGTTTAATTCGGTTAACTTGGATTACCTGCATCCTGAATGACAACGCAATTAAGAGTGAATCGTGGGAACAGTGACACGAATAGGACCTGTAAGATGGAGCTAGGTCATGAAAATAGTTACTGAGGCCAATCAAGTTAGCCAAAATGACGTATTTACCAATAAACGGATGTCGGTGGTTACTGCCCGTCCGGAGCGGCGGGAGCGAGATTGCAACACGTGCGCGGTTCTTATTTACTTATACTTACACGTATTCGATCCCAGTCTCATTTTTGCGCATCGACATACAAGTGAGCGTTAATGTTCTAAAATTCATCAACATACATATTATAATTCAATCGTTATTCATTCACGAACTAAACTTCTCTATGTTGCAGAGTTGAGCAGGGCTGGTAGTAATACCAGTGATATTAATACCAGTAGTTTATTAATATCACTAGTAATACCAGTGATATTACTAGTGATAGTAATAGTAGTAGTAATAGTAATATAATAATATATACTATGTTATACATACAATAAACACTAGAACTATAAAATAAACAATCTAAAAACTCACATAAGCGTCTTTTTTGTTTGTCCTATTATAATTACGTAATAGTAAAATAGAGGGGGTCGATAAAAAGTCAAGAAACTCTTGAAGGGGTCGATGATCAAAGAAGTTTGGCAATTCCTGGCGTAAGGTGTCTTGTTTGGCAATTTATCATTTGGGCGTTTTGCGCGCGGTTATTATCTTGTAAATCTTGTATTGGTAATGAAAATTTGTCTAGAGTTCCTAGTATTTCATTTGATAAAAATTCTCCAGTGGTATTTTTTATTTCTATAAATCCCAAAAGTGTTATTTTATAGAAGCCATGCTATTACTATGGTCTACGAATCGAAGTCCTATGCTCATTTGTTCCATGTGACCAATGTCGGACGTACAGTCAATAATTATGGAAAAATATTTTGCGGCAACAACAGATTCTAAAATTTTCTTTTTTTATCGCATTGGCGAAGATGTTTATTATTTCATTTTGAATATCTTTTCCAAGATAATGCACATATGTATCTTTATCTTTTATTCTTCGAAGATGTTCATTCATTATTGAATCAAACTTGGCTAGAAATTCGACAAATTTCAAAAAATTTCCGTTTCCATGCGAAAACAATGTCTCATTTGTTCCTCGAAATGATAAATTTTGAATAGCTAACGTCTGAACTAAAGCAAAGAGTCGTTCTAATACTTGCACCCAATGTTTCTCCTCTTTTCTAATAACTAGCAAGTTCTCTTCATCAATAGATTTCTTTTCTTTTATTCGAATTTCTAATTCTTTCCACTTATGGTAATTTTCAACGTGTCTTTGACTTTTTTCATACGCAGCTAAAATAGAAGAAGCATTTTTCCAGTCCCTCAATCCAGAATCAGCAAGGTTAATCCCCATTGATCAAATAATAAACAGCAGAAGCAAAATGCAGAATCCGTAGTTTTTAAATACAATAACTACAAACGCTGCATTGTATCGCCGTTAAATAGTCTTCGAGTATAATGAGTCATTGAAAATCTTCTATTATTGTTATCTTTCGGAAAATCAAAATTATGAATCTGTTCAGGTCCATGTTCAACTAATAGTTGACGTAATTTAGGACACCACGCTTCTGGATCATTATAATTTAAATTTGATTAATCAAATCCTTTTATGACTGGATCTGTAGAACAACCAGCTTCAGAATCAACAATACTCATAATGATCTGTAGATTTCCCCTTCGATATTTTAATCCAATTTTTGGTATCTGTAGAATTCTCCTCCAATTCATTAATCGAAACTACGGACGAATTATCCAACGAATAATCTTGAAGATTTTCTTCTTGTATGCGATTACGATCTTCTCAGCAAAGATATTTTAAAAATGCACCTTCTTGTTTTTTCAATCTTTCATCCATTTCCACTTTACGTTTGCGATATTGAAAACCCGATTTCTTTTTATCCATTTTCAAAATCCCGTAACTGAAATATTTATAAATAAAAATAAACTTAATTATAAAAAATATGGACTTTAAACTATTCAGTAATTCACAAATAAATTTTTATACATTTACTTAATGAAGTATTTATCAATTATATATACCTTATAAGTTATAACTATATAACTTATCTATCATACATTTATAATCTAATAATTCAGCAATATCGTTTTCTATGAACATAATTGACAAATTTCTCAAATGCATCTGACATAACGAATTCTGTAAATATTTTTAACGCGTTTAAAGTAGAAAATGAGCGTTCACCGCTAGTATTACAAACAGGCCGCATTTATGCTTTTGGAGGCCCGAGGCGCAGTATCATTATGAGGCCTCAAAAATAAGCACTTTTTTTTAGTTTATTGAAAATAAAACTCAACATTTCCATAATAACTAATTTTAGTAACACAATACAACATTGGTATACATATATTTGCATTTTAAAAAAAGAAAAATAAATCAGTTCAAATTTAAATAAAAAAAATCAATAACTAATTTTTTTTCTGGCTTTGGTTTCAGCAAATATATCTACGGATAATGTCATCACAATTAATCGAGTCCATTATATCTGATTTAATGCATAATAACGACCGGTCACTTGTTTTATTTTGGTGCAAGTTGCTTCTTAAATATTTTTTTATTCGTTCAACACTGAAAATGATCATAGTTGCTACAAAAATTCTGAATACCGAAAAAATATTAAAAGATATGGTAATAATTTAGTATAAGGATAAAAGTTATTAAAAAAATTTTTTTTAATGCAATCAAATTAAGCTTGCTAATCAAGATAAAAATAGAAACTTCGTCAACTGTAAAGTTCAGATATTCTCACTAAAAATAAAAAAATTTTGAATAGGGAAAACTATAGGGAAAATATAATAGAATATTTACGTGGTATTGCATATAACTATACTATGAATTAATAAATTCAAAAAAATTGTCTTGAATTTCATATACTTTTTTGTTTTATTGTATATATGTAACATTTGTAAATATCTTTGTTAATTACAAGATAATATTAATAAATGAATTAAAACAAAACTATATTTTTTCTTTATTTTAGTACTGTGTAATTAAACCTTTTCATTTTTAAATCATTTTCGGACCACTCTTTTTAACCATCTCTTTCTTAAACGATCCTACAAATTTTGATATATGATATAAACGAAAATATATAATATAAATATTTATTAACTAGCTGACTCATTATTTTGTATGGGAAATTTCAATATAACTTCTATACAATTCGTAATTCTACACAATAAAAATAAACTGAATTATAAGTGAGATTTTTCAAATTTTATGTTTATACCATTCTTTTAACTCATTCCTCAAAAAAATATTATTTAAATTTACCTGGTAATAGATCAACACAATAGAATTGCATATTTGATCTTTTATTCCGTCGCCCATTTGGCCATCGCCCAGTTGTCGTGTACCCTCCGAACTCTGACCTACTATTCTATCATCCCGTTTTTTAGTTCGCGTGCCTTGTTGCAGGAGAAATGTCTTTTTCTGGAAAGAATTCTCTGCTTCTCCTCCTGGCGTCCATCTAACAGCCTTTATTGAAAATGCACAGACATTTTGTGTCCACGGTAGAGTTGGAATGTACATTTTCTACTTCAAATTTAAAGCTACCATGCAAATAATGGATATAAAATTAAAGTTCAATGATTTATTTTATAGGGTTCTTTAGATTACACCAGAGCAACTAAGCAAGCTAACTAAAGAAAAACTAACAAGACGAGTGTATTATGTCTGTAAATTCCGTGTGTTATAAAACCAGTATGTGTAGTATTCGGTGGAAAAACACAAACCTTGTCACTCCTGCATAAAATAGGCTAAATCACAACAGCATATTCGAAGCCAGGTGTTTAAAACCAAAGACCGGTGTTCCTTTCAACACTAAGAAGCTCCTCCATTTCTTAAGGAAGAATTTCTGCTCTGTGTAAACATAAGTCTACATTTAACTGCATATGTTCCACAGCTCCAGATGACGTCCAAGAGGAGATTATATGACTTTGTAAGCATTACGTTAGTGATGTAATATTTCCAAATAATTATCAGACGAAACAAATTTATTAACATAGCTGAGAGAAATATTCAGAACGCTCCAACATTCTTGTTGCCATGGCGAACGGGTAGAACGGAAAATGCCGTACAGGTACACAGTTATAGCTTGTTGTAGGAGGTCAAGATAAGCTTTAGACGCTGATGGCATCAAGTGTAAGCGTCCACCATATTTGGACGTCCACCAAAACAATAAGGCAGAATTTTCTTGCAGCAGGCTAGAATTGCACAGCTGCTGGAAGAAGGAAGTTCCATGTCAGCTAATTTCTAGGGGATTTATAGAATCTTCCGACGGATGCTAAGAAAGGTCATTTTCTATTTCATGGAAGTTCTACTAGCTCAATTCAGAAGGCGTTTGTGACCAGGCTTGTGCTGACCAAAACAAAACAAAAAAAGTCACTATTTCCACCTGCATGGAACGAATATCTGCATCTCTCTCTGTTTCTTGCTTCCCTAACTCATACAATCTAAGTGAATTACTTGTTTGCAAAATACACAAACGGTATTTTGCAAACAAGCATTAATTAGATCAATACATCAGCAGTAAGATGACACTTTAAGCGAGCCGTCAATAGTTTTGCTTTTAGGTAATGATGAATAACTCATTAATATCATTAGGGAAAATTGGAATAACAAGTCTGATCTATACATAAGTAATTTCCGAAAGATGCTCAGTTTTCTTAGGTTATATTACAAAACAGAATATTCTGACATACTCAGCTGAATATCAACAAATTAAACCTTTTTTTTTTCATTCCTTTTTCCTCTATTCAGATAAATTTTTGTTCGAAAATAAACTTATTTCGCTATACCTTATAACTCCGAAATTGTATAGTCGCACTAGAGACCGAACGCTGCAACAATCTGGTGAGATAATGCACTTCACAAAGTAATTCACTTAGATTGTATGAGTTAGGGAAGCAAGAAACAGATAACTTCTAAGTTTCACATACTTTAATTGAGAAAGGTAACAAAGTTGACTAGATTATGTTAGGAGTAATGGAATAATATAATGTTTAGAATTCGCATTGGATTAGTTTGCTGAAGTAAAATCTAAAATAATAATGTGACATTATTTAAGAAAACAAGTTACGTGCAATGCACACATTTTAATAAGGTAAGACAAGGGTTCCGTTATTTGTATCATTATAAAGTACGATAAATAGAAGAATTGCAGATGCAAGTCAGGCAAAAAAAAAAAAAAACGAAACTCTGAGAAGGAGTGTTCGATGTATTTAAATAGCTTGATCTTAAAAAAAAACATAAGCAATATAATTTCTGTTCTGGGAAGATCCAATATTAAATGCTTCATTAAATAGGTCTCAAAATCATACCAGTACAGTATACTACCATTTCACTTCAAAAATCACGCGTGTAGTAAATTTTCTATAGTTACAGCTGGATTTCAGTAAGGCAAATAGGCAACAATTAAGAGACAAGACAAACTAGAATAGTGGTCTGACAGCAGGCCATTGTAATAGATCACTAGCCAAACTTCCACTTGGCCAGATTGCTACTCAACAGATTTGATTTATATGATTGACAGCTAAAAGATATTTATGGTGAATGTACATTTTTCAGACATGAAGACAGAGAATTTAAAATTGATAAAATCAGATCCACCTTTTCAAAACCCAGTGGCTTAGCCACTCCACAACCAACGCAAACTGAAGATCGATCACTTCCTCGTTCATTGCCATTCAAGAAAGCAGGAAGCGCAAGCTTTTCTAACGGCAAACAATTTTTTGTGCAGTGTGTTCATGACAAGTCATGACTATTTCTAGTTGCACGTAAGTCCGAACTTTAACTTCTATTTGATTTGGATCGACGCAATAGAAACACGTTCCGAAAAAAAAAATCCAACAAGTTGCATTCAGATGCCAACCAAAATTTGCAGTTTTATCTTCTATTTTTATCTACCAGATAAAATAAATCTACCAGACAGCTGTTAATATCACTTACACATGGGACTGACCAGTTCGTTTTCAACTAAGATTCGGATCCAGGCCTAGGAGTTAGTTGTCAAATAATCTCAGCCTACCGAGGTTTGCACGACAATGGGACATTTCCGTTTTAATTATAAATAAAATCATTCTGAAGAGCAAAATCTTAAGAAAAAGAGCTCACCGAATTCAACACCGAAAAGAAAAGAAAACGAGGGTCTATGTTTGGTCTAATATTTGTGTAATTATTTGTGTCGAATATCTCAAAATGATAAGCCATTTTTATTATGAAATTATAGAAGTATCACGTTTATAAAATGAATTTTAATTATTTCTTTATTCAGCAATTCACATTCGGTAATTACGAATATCCTCATAATATTCTATCAAAATATGTGCCAGATACAAAGACAGTCCAACACAATTACTATTTCATCACTCTCATATAAGTTCTTACTTTAAAACGTTGAAACCTAATGCACGCCAACTTTTATTACCCCATCTATATATTAGTTTTCCTCTCTTCCTACTATTAAGCACCTGTTTTGCTAATCTTTCATCTGCTGTCCTCTTTAAGCGCATCTCAACTTATCTCGGCTTGCACATTTTGAAATATTAATAACGTCAAGATCTTTTCAAATTCGTCGTTTTTAATATGGCTCTGCCATAAGACGCTATCTGTTCACTTGATAAACTTTTCTCCACAGTCTTATACCTGAAGATATACAGTCTTTGATCAAATGTTTTATTTCGAACACAACTTAAGATCCATAACGGTTTAAACACTCTTTTGCATGTTTCAGTGTTTTTTGGGTCAGTCTCTCTCTCTCTCTCTCTCTCATTTTACATACACATTTATTAAATTGGATTTCCCCATTAAATTTCCACATTAAATGCAGTTTCGTATATCAATTTCCATATATAATTTACCATCAACACAACAAAAGTAGTTACCTAAGCAGTGAAAAATCGGTTCTGTTGGTTCGCTATTCCGAACGAAGTTTTTCCTGCCTATTTTTAAAGTTCGTCTTTTAAATGCTGATATTCGTACCAAGATGAATAAAATTTAAATATGGATCTCTTTTATATTCCACCATTTAATTAAGTTAAAATTTCATTCTGACAGCCCACATTTTGTCTAAACAAAATTGGTTTTCTTCATTGTTTCTTATCTGTTTTTCAAGGATTTTTTCTGCTAAAATCTTTCTGGAACAGTCGGTAGGAAAATTCTTCTATAATCCTCGCAGCCACTTTTATTGCCATACATAAATATATGCATACTGGTGCAATGAAGACACTTATCCAATCATCAGGGATTCAACCTTCTGCGTTATGCAATGCAGCTTACCACTTAAACTTTAATAGCATCAGATTTGAGTATTTCGGGTCGAATATCATCTCCTCGACCTCCCTCTCTGCATCGATGACTTTTTTTGCCCTCTCCACCAAAATATCCTTATAACTGTATCATGTTGTAGATTTTCTGCCTTGGTCTTCTGGGGGCCTTAGATTTTTTTAAACAAAATTTTATAATGCATATCTAAATATCAGAATTGGATTTCCGTAATTTAGAAAAATATTTAATTTTAATTTAGAAATATTGTTCTTTAAAAATTAGAAATCACAATATTGTTTTCTTTACAGTTTCTATGAGTAGGCAATAAGCAAAATAAAATTCTAGTTAAACTAAGTTGGAAGATTTCCCTTTTACTTAGTTCCTGGGATTTCACTTATGTGAGCATTTAATAAATAGAAATTATTTAATAAATAGAAATTTGAGCATTTAACAAATAGCACAAAAGCGCTAATGTGCATCAATCTGGCTCAGCGGTTCCATTAGAGAAAGAATCAAAGTTAAGTTAGTATAAGAAAGACAGAAGTCAACTGCTGTATTATTATTATTATTATTATTATTATTATTACTATTGTTATAAGCGTGTATTAAAGTTGGGTCTACGTTAGCTTCAGCCATTCACTGGTCGAATGGACTGATAGTGTGGAAAAGTGCATTGCATTCGCAAATGGGTCTTCTCCGATCGGTTGATTTTTTACAGGACGAAAATTTTTCTCCAGTCTAAAACTGATTAACTTAGCTTTGTTTTAATAATGCCTCTGAAGAAAATATTTCCGATCTAATCTGAAGAAATGTTTTCAGAATAGCCGAAAAAGAGAAGATTTAGGCCTCCGTTTTTTCCAACGAATGGCGAATGTCAAAACCACTGACGCGTCTCATAACCGTCATTATGTAGTCTAATGTCGATTAATATTTAAAAGGCAAACAGTCAGACATATTATCAAGTCTATATTTTTTGTCAGAGGGCAACTCTTTTTCTGTCTCCAAAGGCAACTGCTCAAGAACATCAGACAAAGACAAAAATTGGGTTAAGACAGATGTCAGGAGATTAATCATAACAAGTAAGGAAATCATCTTAGAAAAATAAGAGAAACGGTGCGTTTGGTTACTCATTCCAATTCTGTTTTTGGTCTTCTCGAATACATAGTTTCGGTTTCAACATTAAGACCATATTGCTAAATTATACTGATTTAGTTAGAAAGTTGAGTAAAACTCCAAATTTCACACAGATTTCTCAGGCTAGATCGTTATGTGCATACAAATGGACGAACAAATTGACCAATTGGTGCTTGTACATTTTGCACTGAATCTCGAAACTGTACTATATCAGAAATACTCGATATCCTCTTTTACAGTACAATCAGCCATAAGAGTAAAATTATGTCCGTCGAGAGAATGGAACGAGGCACAACAAAGTTGAGACAGAGTTAGATATAAGAGGCTGATGATTTTTCATTGCTGTAAGCTTTGCTACCTGATCACTAGAGATTATTACTTTCATCGAATTCACAACTGAAGTGTATCTATGCTGCTTGAAAAATAAAAATGCTTTCGTAGAAGTCTGTTAAGCGGCTCAATAGGAGAGTGCATATTTCCAGGTAAACTGTCTGTCAGAATCGGGAACAGCATTAACATTGTCATTTACTTTGGAACAGACAGTGATGTATTCTATGATGAAGTGACAGTACGGATGCCATGCATTACCGACAAGCTAGTCGAAAATGGCCAGTTTACAGAGAGCAGTAAGTGACTACGTCTTCAAAAAAGAGATTTATTATAGAATCGGACTGCTACGTGGGAGAGCAACTGACAGCGTAGAGATTCTCCACATAATTTATACCACCTTAGTCTGCAAATGCATTAAACTTCTAGTGCTAGCTCTAATGCAATTCGTGTCCTACTTTCGAGTATTCCTTTCATCATTCAAAGGGGAGTTCCGGTCGAAATGCTGTGAAAGCAGAGGGAACGGGCATTCGGTTTTATTTCTCAAGTACACTTGTTTCTGGTCGTGCCAGACACTTGAACGACGTGATTCTTCGCAGGAGTCCGTTCCCAAAAAAGGACCAGAGATATTCATGAACATCGTAGAAAGCAAGCGCTGGACATAATGTAGCACATGCATTGGTAAATGCACATTTCTAGCTCGTTCCATTCTGAATCTAAAAATCTAATAGACTAGAAAATTTAGTCTTGTATCCCCTTAAAAATTTACATTACAAACAAGTACTGCACAAGGAAAGGAACCTTGTGTGACAAGTTGGGAATGAAAGGCGACAATATTCTCAAGACAACAGAGTTTGACTACATGAACATTAACAATCTGTTTCAAAACAAATTGAATACCGCATACTGATCACAGTACAGTAATCAGTTTTACTAAAATATTACATAAATGGTTTCTACTTTATCATTCAAAACACAAACGAATTAGGTACATATATAAAATCGGAATGAACTCTCTTTATGTGAGAATAAAAAAAAAATTCATTACTAAATCAATTTGTTGGCTATATGTTATATGCAGAATCAATGGTTTACTAGAAATTCATTTTTTCAGAGTCTACAGTCTGTTAAGGTCTGTAACTTGATTATCAATGAAGCTGTAGAATAAACATACTGTAATCTAAAAAAAAGTAATTTTATATAAAAAAAAATCCGCTAACGCCTTTTATTCCTCATAGATGGGGCTAAAATGAACTTTCCTAATGTAACCTTTGATGTCTCAGGGGTGGAAGGAGTCAAACTTCACTGTAGCCAATTAGAGATAGCTGGCACAGTAGAAAATGACTAATTTTAAACGTTATCCAGTGAAGATAGGCAGACAAGTGTCGCCATTTTGCTGTCTCTAACCCTAACATAATATTATATTATTTTCTGAAATAATGTGGGTTCTACGGTCGATTTTCATGAGTTTAGCAGAAACTCTGGAGAGAAAAACCCGCTTGCTCGTGCCAGAGGTAGACTCGAGAATAGTAAACATTGCCCGGTTTGCCATATGGAAGAGTACACGAGATCCACTTATTCATTGTTGGCAGCGTGAGTCAGTAGAACTCATATAATAAGCCCATTCTAAGTTGTGCTACGACGAGGTCTTACAGTACATTCCTAGAGTCCATTTAGGAATGTACTCTAAGACTCAAAGCTGGTCTCACAAAGGAATTTTCTCACTTTTCGGAATTCTCATAGTTTTTCAGTCCGCATAACAATGAAATTGGCGAAGAACATTTTTTAAGGACGTCATATATAATGTCACACATACCTTTAGCATGAGCTTTAAACAAATTAAAATTCAATTCAAAGCACATTAAAAATGATTAAATTTTAAACCTTTATCATAATTAATGCATATACCTGCAACATTGCTGGAATATACTGTTGATCACCTCACGCACAAATAATGCTCATAATATAACATCACGAGAAATTCCTAATAATGAACTCACAAAAAAAAAAAAAAAAAAAAAAACCTACCAGAAGTTTGTCGCTGTAGCAGTTTGAAATCATTAGCGGTCATTAGCAAGTTGTGCTCATTAATGTCAAAGAGCATTTTTACTATGCTAAAGCTATTTACTATTTTTTTTAATTCTCTTTACAGTATTTTCTCTCATTTGTGCATTTTTTAAACCTGAATGTTCTCGTGTCTTTGCTAGAATGAAAAGTCGTTTTACTTCTTTATGCTCGTTGTCAAGTCACTCTCGACACAGACAGAGTTCAATTTAGCGGAGTTCACTTCATCAATCTTGTCTCGTCGCATAAAAACTCAAAACACTTTTCCAATACGCTTCCCCGTAGTATGAATCCAAGAGCAAAATATCTAGACAACGTGTTCCTCAAATCATCTCCCTGATTTTTTTTATGGCCATCCAATACACAAGGGTTTGATATTCATAGTACATTAGCGTCTTGAGTGTGCAAACTTGGGAGTAGGGTAAAAAAACAGAAGCTACTGACATCTAACTTAAATAACTACGAGCACAATTTTAGAGAAATACTGACGGAGAAAGATGTTTCAGTTTGGTGAGAGAGAGAGAGAGAGAGAGAGAGAGAGAGAGAGAGATTCAGTACAATTAATACAAAGAAAGAAGAAAGGAAATAAACAATGAAGATTTTAGAAAATGAAAAACAAAAACAGTAACAAATAATTCACACCTCCAACAAGCGAAGGGGGTGAGACCGGCTCCCCGCTTATTGGAGCCCTGAAGTGGCTTGGAAAAAAATTCCATGTTTGGTTTCTAGAGCAGAGGATTTTTTATTTATGTAAAACATAAATAAAAAATATACAAAAAATATAAAATTGAAAAAAATGAGGGGGAGGGGGAATCAGCCCACTCACGGTACAAAAATTTACTACAGATTTGCAAATAACCTTTCGTGGGTGGGAGCAATATAAAAATAATTCAACAACATTATGAAACCTTAGATTTAAATCAAATATTGAATTTATTATCTCAGTATCTGACTATTGATAAGATTTACATGGTATACTATTATCACATGTTTATGAAATAATTAAATTGTTTATTTGGTTATGAACATTTAGTAAAAGATCACACTAAAACTAATGTCTCTATTATGAATTACTTCTGTACTAGAGGTAATATAGATTTCAAAACATCCAAATTAATATTAGTAAAAAAAATCAAAAATTTTTAGATAATTTTTGGAGGAAACTTATTCATGAAATATTTAAAAAAAATTCTGTTTCGACATTCGCAAAATGCCAGTTTCTCAGTCTGGCAAATTTCATCCCAAGCTAAGAGAGTTAGATATAATTGTTTCTTAGAACTTCGCCCAAATCGTTTTTAATCACTTTGTCTTGTCTCAGTGTGCTACATCACACTGAGAATTAACATTAGCACTGCGAACAGATCGTCGAAAAACAGTAGGTGTTTTTTTTTTCGACGATCTGGCTACTTATATTTCAGATGTCTGGTGTTTAAAAACTATAACTTCAATTACAATGTTTAAATAAACTATTTTTCGCTAATGCTGAGTTTACTATGAAAATAATACAATAAGTCTCTGCAAGTGTTGACCTAAAGACATTATACTGGCCAACAAGCAAACATGTCGAAAACACCACATTCAGTAAGAGGTCGCAACGAAAGACAAACTGATTAAAAGTCTTAGACAGATCATAGGTTTTGTTTGCATACTTTACAGCACATTCTGGATCTCGGTGTAATATTGCCCCACTTCATCCTCCTGCAGTCATTTACCACATACCGGAAGTGCTGAACATTTAATTTCCTGTAGTCTAGACGCGGATAGCAGAGAGGACCCCAAGTAAATGAGGCATGGGAAAGGGGAAACCTCTGTTACATAAGAACTCAGGAAACTACCAGAAGACTATTAGATTGATCAAGCTGCCAATGAGTAGGCAGGAAGAAATTTCTAATGTATCTCCTTTGCGTTAGGTATCATGCATGTGGCAGCGAGTTTTATTTCTCGCCATCTCGAAACCTTGGAGGGAAAATCAGACTAATTCTACAACAACAACAACAGACGGTCTTAAAGACATTTTGTATACATATATTTTTAAATTGATAGATAAGAAGGCTTCCAAATGTAAGAACGGTGTTAGGAACCGTATGTAGGTCATGATGTAGTGGCCTAAAAGAAAGTATCAGAAACATTCCGCGTAATATATCTTCGACAGCAAACAAACAAACAAACAACAAAGAAAAAGACTTGGACATGATTACTTTTGCCGTATTTGAATACGATCCAAAATGTACGCTGTCGTTGTTTTATATATGTGTGTGTGTGTGTGTGTGTACACACACACACACACACAAAGAATGATTCTTCCCAATACATTTCAAGAAAACAAAACTGAGCTGATTGGATATGATAAACCGTTTCCCTTGACAACTCATTATGCAAAACAACAGCATATCATATTCATTTAAGAAAGAAAATAAGTTGTTCATTACTCTAACTTAAAAACTCTGTTATATTCATTTCTTGTGTTCGACATTAACAAACAGTTAGAAGGGAAAGAACAAAATATGATTCGCTTCATTTTTACTTACCTTCATTCTTTTTTTTTCCCGATGAATTCCACAATACAGAAGATTACTTAGTTCACCCACTCTCCGTACGAATGTACCATAGATTTAAAATAAAAATACCTTTTGTGGACGGAAGCCACATAAAATAAAATAATAATCGGTGGTCTGCTCGTTCCTCTAAGTTCTTTTTTTCTTGTTCTATTTTGTGTTTCGCTATCCATAAGACTTCCTTTCAAGAAATGAATGATCAGCATTCAATTACAATAGCAAGAACAAGGAACATAAAAAGTACTATTAAGTTTGTATTATGTCGGTAATTATGCTATTCATTTGCTCTGTTGGAACATAAATGATGCCGGCTAAAACTTAACTGAAAATCAGTAACAGTCGAATAAATTTATCATCGCTTAACCAACTCTATAACTCATTTTATGCCACCTAAACAGAAGCCTGTCTAAAAGACAATCATTATTTAATTAAAACACTGCAGTTTAACAATGTAGCAGAGAACAGATGGGAAAATTTCAAAGTGACCCCTCTCCACCCACCTCTTCGAGAAATAACTAACAGAAAGTTTCGTTGTCTTGTTTTGTTCCCTACTCCCACTGGAGGAACTGGATCATATCCAAAAATATGAAAAGAACAAAGGAGGAAAGAAATTGGTAGCAAGAATTACAATTCGCGAAGCGCTACTTTTATATTTTTCACCCATGTTCGAAGCCGACATAAGAAGACTAAGTTTATTTCCATTAATGTGAAGTCTAAGAAACAACAGCCTGTCTGCACAAACTGAATAAACAAACAATAATCGAGAGCTCTAGGCTCAAGTGAACGACGAGGTAATTTCGAGCGCCAAAATATTTTATCTGCGGAATGTTTTGTAAACAGGAATATTAAGATGAATGTTCTTTTTTTTACGAATCATGAGTTTATTTCATAAATCATGAATATAATTTGTTTTTGATTTTTTTAAATCACAAACTAGGTTTGCAAACTGTATTTCTATCCTCAGTACTACTTATTGATTGAATTATGAAATGAAATGAAGGGAAGAATATTTTACACATCCAAAGAATTACGATCATAACAAAGACTCGAAGAAAATAACTGCTACAGCTTGGACACACTGAATCCAGTGGTCGTCTCTTCTAATACAAGGTTTGGAAGGTTTTACGTTAGAGACTACAAAAAAGAAGAAAACCCTAGCTGGATAGAAATATAAGAAATTGGAGAGGTCTTCCAGAAATAACTAAAAAACACTTTGGTGGGGATTGTCTCCTCAACGATCCTTTGGATCATGGGTAAAATAAAAGGGAGTAAAAAAAATATATGAATTGAGATCAGGCCTTCAAAAATCAAAGAAATTTCCAACAGTTTGAAAAAAATCGGCTTAAACAAAATATACAGAAAATAGTTGGTTTACTGATTTCTGGGGGAAAGTTAGTAAAAAAAAAAAAAAAAAAAAAAACTCATTGCTGATGTTCGTCTAATCATTATATTGTCGCTTTGACCACTACTCTGCTTACTAGAGGCCTGAAGAGTTTCAAAAATAGTGACTTGTCTAATCTCCAGAGAAGGGTTCCCAGAATTCTTAGTCTGTCCAAGGCACTAATCTGCTTACAGGTTTATAGCCTTTCCTGAGTAAAATTAGAATAAAAGCAATTGCAAGTAGCATCACACTAACACTATAGCGATAAGGAAACCTTTCTTCGGAGAAGGCGTAGCAAAGGGCAAGTGATTCTGCATATTTTTCTAAGACTACACGCACCAGTTTAATCCTTACGCAGATGCTCCAGTTATATGCATAGGCTTTCTAAAGAACTAAATTATTTTCATCCGTTACCAAAAGCATTTGATCGTAACCATATTTTAATAAGCATCGCTCTGAAAACGAAACAAACAAGTCACAACAAAGTCACATTCGTAACAGAAGCTATGCCAAGACTGCAAGCTGCTCAAAAAATAAAATAAAATACAAATAACATGAAACAAAACATAAATGTCATTTTTGTATGAGTCACGGGAGTACTACAGAATGCAAGCATTATGGAATAAGGGAAAATTTTATAGTCGCTAGCGGGATTTCTTTCCAGTAGTGAGAGCCTTTTTATAGCTTGATCGCCTCGTTCATAACCTGACCATCTAGTCAAAAATCACGAAGAAACACTTTCTAGTTTTTAGGAATAGACTGTCAGCGATTTTTCTTGAATATTTAAAATCGAACCATAGTTTCTGAATGGCGTTTCCATAGAGACCGTCGTCTTCCAAGAATCTAGATGCATTAACTTTACAGAGAAGGTTTAGCCATACTGTACTTCCTGTGCTCAGCGAAATAAAAACAGTTGTTACTCTTGTGCGATCACCGTGGATAAAAGAAGGTATTATAAGGTATAAGGAGGGGGGGGGAGCTTAGTTTTCCACCTGGCTCGGCCGTACCACTGTTATATGCAGCAAATCCTCTTTCGCCAGTCGCTTAGTTAGCCGAAGGAGCCTCCGGCACTCACACGCTGACGAAGACTCTTCAATCTTACAGAATCGATTTGTGGTCGAGATAACTACTGCTACTATGTGCAGGGTCCACGTGTCCTCAGCAACTTCTTGTTTGGAATAATGCCAAGGGGGAGGAGAGGTGAAGAGAAAACAGAAAAAAAAACTTTTCTGTATGAAGGCCCTCTGGCAAGCATCGTAGCGAAAAAAGAGGGAGTTCCAGCTGGTCACGCAGTTCGTGCAACGGAGTATTGAGCAGCCTTCCATTTTATTCGAGAATCATTAGACGCAATTCTCTGTGTATAAATCCAGAAGGATCCGCAAAGGATTAGGTCATAGCATAGTGCGTTATAAATTCCCTGCTATGACGGGCCACTTAATCCTCAGAGAGCCCATAATTGTTTTCAGGAGGAAAGAAAAAGTGGCTTGACTGCTTAATGAAATGTCAGTTAAAATCAGTTTAAAGACGGCTTAAGAAGTAAACCTAAGCTCTTTGAAGTACAGGAAATTATATCTTCTTGCAGATTACAAGCATGAGATATTATGTAAACTTGGATAAATTCAAACTTGGAGGAGTAGACTGAGAAAAGAGAATTCATTCTTTATATTAAAAGTTATATATTTTATTACTTTCTCATAAATATAATGAAGAAATAATATTACATTTCTTTGAAATAGTGAAATAGCGGTCAATTACATGCAAAGCTGATTCGAAGCCAGTCCAACCAATTATTAACACAGTGGTGCTCAAACCCTCTTTCAGTCCTGTGCAGTTTTTCCTCTAGAAGAAAGTATCATGTGTAATCGACCACTAGGGAAAAACTGTTTTAGACTATCAAATAATTATGATGATGAAATCCAAGACGCTACCACGGCGCATTCATTTATGACATCATCTCTCAGCTGGGAAGATACTGCGAAGCCTTTGCAAGCTAATTAGCCCTTTAATTTTGCACGGCCAACTGCGAGTCGTTTAGGGTTATTTAAAACAAACACTTTTCTCTCAACAATAAATCTTTTACGAATTTGGATAAAATATGTGATGCGTAATATAACGAAAAGTGGAAACAATGCATTATAAAATGCAGACTGACTCCTGAAATAACGTCATAGATTTGCAAATCCGAATTATTTTAAAATGTCAATTTTGTTTTGACGACTGATGAATGCCTTGCGTGCCTTTTTTAGATGTGTCACCACTGAACTTAAAATGCTATCACGGAAACCCCATTAATCAGTTATTCCAGAATCAGCGAAGGCCGAATGTTAACGCATATTATCAGTATATTAACAATACTTCTTTTATATATTACTTCAAATCTAAAGGAAATGGGCACGTGGTTTCAAACAGAATGCGTATTTTCATTTTGAGTTTTTATGGCATATCGGAAGGCATATTCAAACCTTAAAATGCATTGAAATTACTTTTAATTTCAATTAATTTTATTTTTTTAATCGCTCTTCTCATCTGCATCTCTTTTCTGGGAATTATAGTATCCAGAAATGACACAAATTATATAACTCTCACTTATTTGTATCGAAAAATAAATATAAAACATCAAAAATACGCATGTTTAAAACGCAATTACAGTGCTCATCTCACGCATAGTAATCCATTTTAGGATTACTATAAGGGATAATCCTAAAAAGGCACAATTTTACAATGGGTATTTTCTAGTTGTTTGTTTCTGATCAAATGTTTCATGCCTTGTCACTAGCACAGTGCATTCTCAAATTGCATGTGAAGTGGAAGGTAAAAAGCGAATTTCGGGAAGTGGGGGGACTACTACACCAAAACTACCCTAGGGCTAATTACCTTAGCCTCGCTTGCAAAGGCTTCGCAGTATCTCCCCAACTGAGAGATAATGTCATAAATGAATGCGCCATGGTAGCGTCATGGATTTCATCATCATAATTATTTCCGGAAGTGTACCGCCCAGGGCTGTGCAACATAAGCAGCACAGCATAATCAAGCATTCATTAACTTTGCCTTCCTTGACGCATTTTTCCTTATATTTGCTTCTACTGTTTAACTAACGTTTTATCTAGTTATATGTCACACCATCTGACTATGGCTCTCTTTATATATTCTTCAGTGTTAACAATATCAACTTCCTTTCCAAAACTTCACTTTTAATACGGTTCTGTTCCTCTCATATCTTTGGGCTGTTTTGTTCCATTTTAATTGCAGTTCCACATGTAAACTGTGTTTAATATTTTCTTTTGCCAACTAAACACAGTTTGATGTTTCGACCAATTTCTCTTTATTCATTATTTTTATTCTTTATTCATTCATCTCTTTTCTAAACTGTGTTAATATTCTATCTATTCGGTAGCATTTTCACTTAGTATTTCTGTTTGTCTGTCTACTTTGGTAGTTTTGTAGTTGATTTTTATCCCAAATTTGATGCTGAAGTTATGCAATACAGAAAGTGAATCTTGTAGATTTATAGAGAATTTATTGAATGATATCATTTGTATCGTTTCAATACAGTAAAAAAAATAAAAAATAAATAAATTGAAAATAATGTCTCGGATTCTAATAACTAACGGATTTAATATAAGTTTTTCATAATGTGGACCATACAGACTGCAAAGAGGGTGGACATGATGCACAAACTCTCCTTACACATTTGATTTAGGATCAAACATCTGTTTTTACCTCAAGTTCTAATTTATCATGAATTAGCAAATCAGAAAACTAGTATTGCCTTCTAGCTAGGATAGGGATTACAGCATAGTGACAGGCGGAAATTGGAACCCATCTCAATAACTTGTACATAATAATTTAATTCTGTATTTCGGCAAGTCCTCTTATTCTAACGTATGATGTTTATTTAAACAGTCGAAAGCACTTCAAAAATTGTATTCTGATATCACTTTCGCAAATCTTTTTAAGATTTTGAGAGAAAATATTGCCAGGAAAAAGTGCATGTTTCGTTCATTAACAAAATATACTGTATATGCATACTCTGTAATTATTCAGAATTGATTAATAAAATATCAAAATGGATTTTTGAAGTAATATACTGATCTGACACTTTATTAATGTGTTGCTGTCTTTATTAATGTTTATTAATGTACTACTGTCCGATTTATCTATTTATTGTATATTGTCCTAAAATACGATACGGTTGGTTTAACTGTTCAATTATCTTTAATCTTTGTTATATTTGCATCCTTTTGCATCCCATGACTGATTAATTCAATGTGAAAATCGCATTAACAAAATAAACGTGATTAAAAAGTTTAGAAATTACTCATATTCCTTGTTTTAAATTTAACATTCTTATGGTCCTTTCTGAAAGGGTGTTTTCAATGCAGAATGAGAAAAATACCAGTTTAATGGTATCAGAAAACATAACGGGGAGTACAAGGTACATTTTGGAGAAAGAGAAGTTGCGATATTTTATGCTTCCCCCCCCTCTTATACTACTCCAAGCTAAAAAAAAAAAAATACTCTGTTTCTTCTAATCTCTCTCTCTCTCTCTTTCTCCCCGTGAGCGTCAGTGTGTAAGATGATGATCTCCGCGGGCAGGGCGATGACCGCTAGTGAGAGTCTTGTTTACTCAAACACTGCTTAAGTGTGTTCCTATCTCTCTCTCTCTCTCTCTCTCTCTCAAAGAGAAAACAGACATGCCACGAGATTTCCATGAACCAGAAGCGGAAGTGTACGTTTGCTACAAGTAAGTAGTTCTGGAAGTCACTTAAGAATATAACTGAAGTTCCGTTCCACATCCTACCAGGTTATATGTATATTGACCAATTTAGCATGTTATCATCATACATTTTCCCTTTGCAGCTTCGATGGCTTGAGTATAGATAGTGCCTCATTCTTCTAATCTAAAAGCTGTTGGTTCACATTTTACTGTTACAGATTTGTGAGCCCTTAGATGGTAATGATTTTCATCGCTCGGTGCAGGATTATCTAACCTTTAGCCCACGAGCGCTAATATGCTATAAGCTTACAAATCTTCGTTGGTGGGAATGTTATAAAAATCGAGATTAGATACATCCTATTTTACCAAAAAGATACAAACAGTGGACGATATTAACTCGAAGGAAAGTGAATAATGAAGATGACCAAATTATAGATAGAAGTAAAATGACAGTTGATTTCCTGACTTTAGAACTACCCACTTACAAAGTAAAAAAATATTACACCATCTATGTTCACGTGCTATGAACATCATTTGAATTCTACTCTCATGTAGAATAACAGACCGTCCTCAGTTTAGTGTCATAACATGCAGAAACGAAATGCCGCAGTTACTGTGCTCAACACTTCGTGGTGCCATAAATGTGTACAGTGATTACTTTCCGCTGTGGAATGATTAGAGTAATGATGGACAACATTATTCAGTCTAAAATGATAGTGTGCGATCGAAAGTAGGTTTCGCTAAATATCTTAGCCCTTTTCTAATAGGAGATTAAAACATTAAACATTTCATTCGTTGGGGTTGTCTTCGAGCCCATCCCTTTGCCACTTCAGCTTTGGTTTGCCATCCAAGCATTTCTTTTCTTATCGCTTCTTGTGATATCTTCCATATTAAATTGTGCTGCCCTTAATTGCTTTACATTGAATCTCCCTGATTCACAGCCATATGCAAATATAGAGAAAATGTACTGGTTAAAAACTTTCCATTCAAATCATAGTAGTAATTGGTTTTTGAATACCAACTGAAATTTTTAAATGTTTTTCAGCCAAGCATTGTTTGACTTTGTATCCGCTGATATCCGTTGTCCTAAGTAGATATAGTGATTCGATTGTCCACTCATCACTATCATTGATTTTTATTATTTCTGGTTGCACATAGCTATTGATCATTATCCAAGTCTTCTTTAGGTTTATCTTTTGCTGTCTATTTGGATTTCACAGATGCAAGTCACTAGTTCATTTAGACTTGAAGTAAAGTTACCTGTGTAATTCAGCGAAGAGTAAATGGCTTAAATATCCTCAGTTTACCTTTAGACCTTTCGCTTCCTAATTAAGAAGCTTACACACCTCTTTCAAACACGCTGTGATTAGTTCTGAGAATATTGTGTCACCTTGTCTTATGCCTCCGTATGTTTCCATTAAAATAAATTATTGCTATTGCATTGGTGTATGCTGATTTAATGCTGATTTACATATGGCTCCTCCACTTATTGATTTCGCAGTTCAAGTAATGCAAAACTGGATCAAAGGCTTTCTCATAATCAATGAAACCAAGTCATGTTCATTGCACAGTTCAATAAACTTGTACAACTTGAATATGGTGCCGAATTCACTTCTAAAGCCTACGTATTCTTTTGGTTGTGAGCAAGGTTACACACCTAAATTGTATATTACTGATAGTAGAATGATAGTTCAATAGGTTTATGTTTTCCACTTCGTCTTTTTGTGTGTCACAATAATAGTAGTCTTTTTTCCATGATCTCGGTACATCATTTTTGTCGGACATAGGCTAAAAGGTTTTGAAGAGTACTACCCCACCTGCATGGGCAAGATTTTGAAGAGTACTACCCCACCTGCCTTCAGAAGTTCAGTTTTTTTTTCTTTTCTTTTTCTTTTCCCCATTTTGCATGCTTTGGATGCTCTACATAAGTTCTTGGAATTTCTTCACTGATTCTTTCCTTATCTTCCTCTTTGGTATAATATAATATATCGCCGTTTTTAAGGGACTGTCCAATCCATGCTTCACTAGTGAGAGTCCTATACTTAAAAAGGTCCAGTTTCCAATGGTAGTATGATCTGTTTACCCGGGGATTCTTATCTTCATGTTTAACTGCTTACTGCTGTAGAGAGTAACAATCCGTTCTCTGGGAAAGGTGAGCTAGTTTGTTCGGACAGGCCAAAACGTCTTGGAAGTTTAGTCATAATTCATAAGTCATAAGTGGCTACTGAGAATGGGTGAATGGCAATTTTACATGAGGTTACTGGTCTCAAAATCACTAGTCCACTGCCTTTTATTTATTTTATTATTATATTCAGATCTGCCCGATACCAGTGGCGTAGCTAGAGTTGTTTCCGCCAGGGGCGATCCCTGAGTGCCGCCTCTCTCAATACACACCAAAAATACTACAAAAAGTCAAAACGACGTATAGGAAAATAAATTAAAACACTATGTTTATTTTTGAAGGTAAAACTGTAATTTCAACATTCTAAAATGATATTTTTCTTGCTTTTCTGTTAGCAGAATCGTCGATGACATTGGCGAGGTCCATTTCATAGTAATGTAGGTAATTCTTAATGAAATTTTATTTAGAAAAACTCCTCTCACAACTAGCAACACTTACAGCAATTGTGAGGAAAATTCGCAATAGTATTACAATATTTGAAACTGAGTTCTCGAGACTGTATTTTAGAATTAACTGCAAAAGTTCAAAAAGGTTTGCAGTGTCACCCGGGGAGGACTGCCCCTCCTAGCTACGCCACTGCCTGATACCCAACGGTTTTTTTTACCCCTATCCGCCATCTGAGGACGTGCTCGGTAGCTAGTGGAAGTCCGGAGCACAGAATAATGGTGGAGATCTTAAATACCAACAATTAATTTACTCGGTATAAGGACTTCGCTTCAATATACACATAGCATTTAAATTTATGTCCACCACAGGGAAGCTACCATTTTACGCGATCATCTAAATTCCTGGTGAGTCGTAAATTAACTGCCACTACCACTGCATGCGAGCAGAGTGAAATGCGATATGCCATCAGCTCAAACGTAGCAAGGCGGCAGAACATGCATTGCGCAGCATTTTCCATACCCCCCCCCCTTCTCTGGCCCTCAATTCTTTAAAACGTTGTGTTTACGCTTTCGTTCTTGTCTTACCAATCCATTAACAATGCTCGAGCGCACCCTCGCCGTCTAAGAAGCTACATGTTACCACAGAAGCGGATCTCTCACTGAACGTGACAGTCTCGACAGTGCAAATCTCCGGCTAAAGTGCGCGCGGTAGAAGAACTCTTATAACAAGATGTCACAGCAAATCGTCGCGATTGGCGTCGTTAACAGAATCGTAGGAGAAAGGGGAAGGCGGTTAAGTCATTTCAGGGAGTTATGGCGATAAAAGAAAGAAAAACAAAATAAGAGAAGAAAACAAAATAGAAGACTGGGAAACGTTTGGATAAATAGGTATCTGGAAAACATATTCGCGTGCTGACTGTATTAATTTCCAGCAAGAGACGAGATGAACAGTGCACTTCATTAAAAAGAATAATTTAGAGAAAGCTGGAAATGGTAAAAATTCATGAGAGCAGAATTTAAACTTTATATTAAAACCTGAAGGCCCTCCATCGTTCTAAGCAAGAGCCGATTTACTGTTTCATGTTACTAGCATATTCGGCAGCGTTCTGTTATTTAAGACATCTCCAAATTTTCTATGATCGATACATTCATTTACGTATACATCAAAAATAACATGAAATAGGTCGTTTTAGATATGTATATTAAAAAAAAAACATTACAGCAAATATCGAATCCATAACTCAATTTGTGCTGCTTCAAGTTATTTCTTGCTCTCTTTTGTAATTGCTTCTTTGGTAACCGTAATAAGGTGAATAAAACTTGAATTTAAGCAGAATAAAATATTCAACCTTCATGATTTACACAGAACTGGTACTGACAGCAAGAAAATGGCTGAAGACGAAAGGAAAGTTGACAGAACTAACTATTGTGATCGAAAAAGATCGCGCACAGAAGATTTCCCGAATATCTTTGATCTAGGGGGTTAGAGGCAAAACAGTAGCGGATGATGTTTAAAGGTAGATTTTCTTGTGACGTTTTTTTTTTCTTAAAAAAAAGAAGAAAGAAAGAAGAAAAAAATGACCTTATAACTTGAAAAAGACTGTCTCCGTATCTCAGTCAGTATCGATAATATTTAGTTGAAAACATCTGGGTTAGAACCCGGTCAAGGCCATGAACAACCTTTATACGTTTTTGTTTTTCATCTGATTGATTTTCATCCCACTAAACATATACAGACCGGCTAGGATGCACACACAATTAGCAGATATAATATACCTATCTCAGTGAATTCCAAAAAACAACTTAACGAAAAAGCAGGGATGGACTGAAGTGAATGAACACTTTGAAAACTAAACCCACGGATGAAATGGAGTGTTAATAAGTTCCAGAAAAAAGTTTGATGACGATGTTTCTATTTTTTTTTTTTTTCTCATTTTCAGTGACACTAAAGTGTTACTAGGAAGTGAACTTTTATGATTTGGTGGGAACACTAACGTAAACAAGTGAAGGGGATTAAACTATTCCGAATAAAAGGAAAATAAAAATTATAAGAAGCCTGCGAAATGTCTTAGAAATTGCAGGCAGTATGCAAAGTCTGTCTGAATAGCGAATAAATGAAAGAATGTCATTAATTAGATTGATCTAATTTAACCGTTCTCTTCTGAACAGAGGAGTCAAGCCTATTTTTAAACAGACTTTAAAAGCTGATGCGCTATTAACTATATATGAAATTATATTATGATGAACTATATACGAAAACAGCATTCTAATAATTGCGTTTCACATTTATACAGATAAACGAGTAAAAGAATTGAGATGCGTTGCAAAGTTTATATAAAGTTAATATCAATTATACAAATAATATTAATTAACAGTTAATTAACAATTAATTAATGATTAAATAGTTAGTATTAATAATAGTAATTATTAAAGCGATATTACTTTTAGGATTACTATCGTTATTAAGTATTTATACAATGATTGCCTCAGTCTTGGTTGGAGGGTTGCGATATTCCAAGAACACAACTCTCTTTCGAGCACAGGGATCTGGCTATTATCATCGCGAGAAAAATACCGTTTTCTTTCGAAAAATAAAACAAGGCTTAGTGGTAAAGTTAATTATATTCTTTATATTGGTGTCTGCCAATGAGATTCAACAACTAAGGAGCTAGGTAGAACATTTGTTCTGTTTGTAAAGTTCTGCTCATCAGTAAAACTTTGAAAAGACATTCCTGAATGCAAAAAAAAAAAAAAAAAAAAAAAAAGATTATTGATATATAAAAGAAAAAGACGTGATGGAGAGGAGAACAGTGAGGTACACCAACATTAGTCGAGAATCTCCGTGGATGATCATTATTCTTGTTGAGAGGCTTATACGCTGGTTAGACATAATAACTAATATTTAAGGAATTGACAGCGTATACTGGAAATATAGATTAAATAAACTTTAATATACACTTTCCGATATTTCGGCGAACGTTACGTTGCCATCTTCTTGGGAACTTACTAAAAGGACACGTGCACACAAGTACTAATACAACAAATGAGACTGAGGCTAGGACGCTAGCGTTTTCCTAAAGTCCTGATGGTGCCCCCTGGCGGGCTATATTGGTAGTTCTTGGCCTTTGGGCTGAAGTTCTTTTGATAAAAGTTTCCCAAATTTGGGGCAGTTTCATGCATCCAAATTTGTTGAGGTTTGGCATGTTCCTAAGGGCCGAGGCTGATTCCATGAATAGTCTTTCATACTTGAACTTGCTGCGGTGTATTACTGTGGCTTTCTTCCATCTTATTCTGTGGCGAGTATCCAGAGCGTGGTCTGCAAGCCCAGAGTGGCTGTACTGGTGGAATCGGATGTAATCCTTGTGTTCTGAGATTCTGATATTTGCTGTCCTGCCTGTTTGGCCAAAGTAGGACAGTTTACAGCTGCAAGGGACCTGGTATACACCAGGTAGGTCTAGGGGAAGTGGTTGGTCTTTGGTAGAGCGGATAAGGGATGCCAGTTTTTTATGTGGTCTGTAACAAGTGGTCAAGTCATGTTTTTTTAAGATTTTATTGATTTTTTCTGAGGTGCCTCTGATGTAGGGAATAGTGATGGATTTAGAGTAATCTTTTTTGTGAGGGGGAGGGGGTGGTGGCTTGTGGATGACTGGGTTAAGTATTTTTTGGATTTTTTGGAGGGGGTAGCCGTTGGCTGAGAAAGTGTCACGGATGTGATTTAGTTCAGAGGTTAGGGCTTGATCATTAGAACAGATTATTTTTGCCCTGTTGAATAATGTTTTAATAACTCCATATTGTTGTGAGGGGGGGTGGTGGGATTGTTGGTGGATGTATCTGCCAGTATGGGTGGGTTTTCTATAAACTGAGAAAACCAAGGTTCCATCAGGTTGGCGGGTGACTAGTGTGTCTAGGAAGGGGAGGTTATTGTTTTCCTCTTTTTCCAGGGTGAATTTGATTCTAGGGTGTTGGTTGTTCAAGTGTGTTAGGAAGGAGAGGAGTGAATCCGGGCCATGTGGCCAAATAGCAAAAACATCATCAACATAGCGAAGCCATATGGTAGGTTTTTGTGGGGCTGAGTTTAAGGCTTTCTCCTCAAACATCTCCATGAAAAAGTTGGCCAAGGGTGGGGAAAGTGGTGAACCCATGGCTGTCCCCTCTATCTGTTTGTAGAATTTTTCCTGCCAAACGAAATAGCCTGAGTTCATTGTAAACTGAAATAGGGCTGAGATATCGGGAGGAAATTTAGCTTGGATTAGCTCTAAGGTTTCTTTGAGAGGGACATTCGTGAATAGGGAGGAGACATCAAAACTGACCATTATGTCATTGTGTTGGAGTGTAAGGTTTTCTATACTGGCTTTGAAGTGGGCTGAGTTTTTTATGTGTGATGGTGTATTGCCAGTATAGTGTGAGAGCGCTTTGGCTAAATGCTTGGCTAGTTTGTAAGTGGGGGAATCAATGCCATCCACTATGGGACGTAATGGCACATTTTCTATGTTGATGATGTTTTTGCTATTTGGCCACATGGCCCGGATTCACTCCTCTCCTTCCTAACACACTTGAACAACCAACACCCTAGAATCAAATTCACCCTGGAAAAAGAGGAAAACAATAACCTCCCCTTCCTAGACACACTAGTCACCCGCCAACCTGATGGAACCTTGGTTTTCTCAGTTTATAGAAAACCCACCCATACTGGCAGATACATCCACCAACAATCCCACCACCCCCCCTCACAACAATATGGAGTTATTAAAACATTATTCAACAGGGCAAAAATAATCTGTTCTAATGATCAAGCCCTAACCTCTGAACTAAATCACATCCGTGACACTTTCTCAGCCAACGGCTACCCCCTCCAAAAAATCCAAAAAATACTTAACCCAGTCATCCACAAGCCACCACCCCCTCCCCCTCACAAAAAAGATTACTCTAAATCCATCACTATTCCCTACATCAGAGGCACCTCAGAAAAAATCAATAAAATCTTAAAAAAACATGACTTGACCACTTGTTACAGACCACATAAAAAACTGGCATCCCTTATCCGCTCTACCAAAGACCAACCACTTCCCCTAGACCTACCTGGTGTATACCAGGTCCCTTGCAGCTGTAAACTGTCCTACTTTGGCCAAACAGGCAGGACAGCAAATATCAGAATCTCAGAACACAAGGATTACATCCGATTCCACCAGTACAGCCACTCTGGGCTTGCAGACCACGCTCTGGATACTCGCCACAGAATAAGATGGAAGAAAGCCACAGTAATACACCGCAGCAAGTTCAAGTATGAAAGACTATTCATGGAATCAGCCTCGGCCCTTAGGAACATGCCAAACCTCAACAAATTTGGATGCATGAAACTGCCCCAAATTTGGGAAACTTTTATCAAAAGAACTTCAGCCCAAAGGCCAAGAACTACCAATATAGCCCGCCAGGGGGCACCATCAGGACTTTAGGAAAACGCTAGCGTCCTAGCCTCAGTCTCATTTGTTGTATTAGTACTTGTGTGCACGTGTCCTTTTAGTAAGTTCCCAAGAAGATGGCAACGTAACGTTCGCCGAAATATCGGAAAGTGTATATTAAAGTTTATTTAATCTATATTTCCAGTATACGCTGTCAATTCCTTAAATATTAGTTATTATTAGTCGAGAAGTTGGAGGATACAGACCTAATCCATCATCACTCGCCGTGACTTGCCAAAAAAAAAAAAAAAAGACATTCCTAAAGGCAGAAGACAGACATTAGGCTGAAGTATACTTACAAGAGCCTTATGCCCAAAATAGAGTACTCTGGAAAGGTGAAAGAAAACTACCGAAGTCTACGGACACTTCCATCCAATCTATTCATAAGTGAACCGAATCATGATGGAATAAATCCCTCCCCTCCCCCCAAAGTCGAAATACAATGACGACATGAGAAAATGTGCAAAGAGGTTAAAGGGATACTGACGATTATTAACGAGACCTGACGTTTCTCTGTAGGGAAGAAGCTAACTGTTAATGAATTTCTTAATTATTTAGAGGATAACAAAAAAAAAAAAAAAGAAAGAAGGCTAAATTTCGAAAGCGAATATGTCTCCTTGTTTTGAATTTTTTTTTTTTTTATATCAGATTAATTTGTCGGGATGGTTGGCTAATAAAAGGGTGCGCTTCCACCCTCTAACTCAATAGCTGTGGTCACTATAAGTTGTACGAAAAGAAAAATGCTAGTTAGATTCGCTTTATTTTCATTCAGTGTTCTAATAGCGTAGCATTCTGGATGAAATAGAACTGGGAATACTCCCAACTGATGGATTTAGCATCAGACTGATGCGGTCATTCGAACATGATAAAAATGTCTGTTTTTGAAGCTTCAAAAATTCAATTCTTAATTTATTTTATTTCTTTGTAAATATTGCAACCTTGAGTTTCAGATTCAGTTTTCTAATTGGAAAAAAAAACCGACATATTCTTTAATTTCGACATATTCACTGTTAAATCAGTGAGTAATCATTCATCTGATTTGTAAATTATCCGCTACAGGCTATAATACTGAATAGTATGAATACCAACAAGTCTTCTTGGTATACTCTCTCCACAGAGATGCGTTTCGTGCGATGTGAGAGCACCACCCAGATTATTGGAGGTCTGAAATGGCTTGAAAAGTTCCATGTTTGGTCTCTAAAAAGAACAGAGTTTCCGAATTATGTAAAAATGAATAGAAATACAAAAATTTATAAATATATAAAATTAAAAAAATCCTTAGCCTATCCACAGTACTAATGTACTACAAGTTTACAACTTCTGGTGGGTGGGAATCACAAAAATATTGTACTAAAAATTTTTCTCTAGAAATAACTCCTGTCCTATATCGTTTACGCAGTCTTTCACAATGATCTGGTGACGGCCACAGCATGGAAGTCCATTTATATGCAACCAATTTTTTTTTTTTTTAAAAAGAAGATAAAACCGGATCTTAGTTTACTTGAAAGTAATCAGTCAACTTCTTCGCCACTTGGATATTCGTCAAATAATCATTGATCATCTGTATGGATTTCGTCGCTCTATTCCCAGCAGATCTCTTCGCCAATATCATCCAATTTTGGACCAAAACCATGAAAGGTTTGAAAAAGCTGATACATTGTTCTTGACATGTCCATAACATTGATCAAGTCTGGTACAAAGCCTACTACCAAACCTTTCGTCTTGTGGCCTGTGGTACACTCTTTGCAATGATTGTCGATTTTCGCTCTGGTCGTTCACCTGGTCTCATGGTAGATGGCGCCCTTCTTCAGAGTTCCTAGTCAATGCAGTGTAATGTTATCGCCCACACTTTTCCTATACATATACGACCTACTCTCACTAACCTCAAATTGTTATTATTACGTAATACCACCATGAAATCAAATCCAAGAAATTCATCGCGGAAGGACACTGTACACGTCACCATCCACCAATATATATAGAGTACTACATACTCTGCCATCTAACGCCCACTGATCGTATTTCTTTTCTATTATTTTAATCACGTGTGTTCTATAGCCGATTTGCCTATATGCGACATGAAAAATCCTGCCACCATATAAGATCAGCTAACTCACAATCAACCGAAAAAAATGCCAATATAAGGTATCCTCTTGTCATGAAGGGCGTCGAATTCGATTTTTTCAATCGAACAGTGCAGTGTTCTGTCATTCTTCACACTGCACTACTGAAGCGCTATTTGGTGTCCACAATGACATCCATAGTTTCGGATAACATTACTATTCACACCTCTTCTTCGTCCGAATAACAAACCTTAAAGGACACAATCGCTCCAAGATTCAAGATTAAACATCTCCCTGCCATTCTTCAGTTGGATGAGGATAACTTTGTAAATTTCAATGCTTTCAAAATACAGTCTTGTTTTATTCGCATAAAAAATGTTACGCTACACCATCCCCTCACCTTTAATAATACACAAGATTCCACACAAGATCAAATTTCTCTTCTTGGATTGATTTACACGTCTAGTCTTTTCTGACATAAGAACATTACATCTATGTCTCCGCCTCCAAAAATGTTTGTAAGCTCAAAACTACGTAGTGTCTCATCTGTGCAACTTCTTGCACTGTATAATAAATCTCAAATTTTCCCAGCCTTAGAATACTGTTCTCATATTTGGCAGCAAAAATCTTATTAAAACGCTTGCCTCTGTCTAGAAGAGGGTAATCCAGTTATTCTTCAACTTTCCTTTAAATTTACAAACACACACTGCTGGTCAACATCTTTTCAATCAACTTCAAACCTAATAAACCAACTTCGTTGTTGGAACAATCTCCTTCAACACCAGTTTAACCAAGAGCAATGATAATATATATATATATATTATTTTTTACCGGATTTTAAGGTCAACAGTCTCCCAAAGGAAATTTTTCTCCAAACTCTTCCAAATTAGCAAGAAGAAAACCAATGATTAAATCTTCGGAAGGAATAAATGAAAAAAAAAAATCTAATAAAAGGATTTCAACATATTCAGTTGTTCTGTAATTGACAGTTCTAAACTTTTCTAGAGTTAATTTTCATGTAAATAGGATTACTTGGCAACCATCCATAATTTAATTATGAGTTAAAAACCGAATTCGCCATTTAAAAAATCGTACAGTTAATTTAAGTATTCCGCGTTCTTTTATCAATCAGAACGACGACGATGACATAGCAAAGGTTGTGCATGCTTAATCTGGCCTTCCTCTGACCACTAATGAAATTTACGATAGAAAATTTACTTTTCTTTGCATTAAAAAAAAACCCAAACAAACAAACTCAGAAAAGATAAATGTAATTTGTGGCAGTCCCACATAAGTGGCATTGCGCACCGCACACTAACTTACACCCTGAATTAATCAAGTAATTTGCTTATAATTTTTTTTCGGTGTGGGTAGTTAAGAAAACATGACAACTGTTATTATCAGTTTCTTTGTGTTAACCATGCACTGCCTCTGCTGGGACGCTGTTAAATAACTCGTTTTAATTTTAGATGTGCATGTCTTATTAGATGATTATTCACCGAAAGACATGAGAAATAAAGTGGAATTTGAAAATCTGACAGTTTACTTTCAGGAATCAAAATTCACACGGGGATTCATTAGCAGATGGTAGGAAATTAAGTCTGAGGGTGAGTGTCACGTGCAGTGCTCCTGAGAGTTTTCATCAACTCATTTATAACTGCAAGCAAGAACTAAATGCAGAATTTTCTCTATGTTTGTTACAATGTGACAATATGTATGTAATTATAGTTAGGAGAAGAAGGTATCACTTAAAAGGTCGTTATACACACGTGCCTACAAGGCACTATGTGAATATAATTTTAGAGCGACTAAATCGTCATTCTAATACTATATTCGAGAGAAATGCGTAATAGGGGACATTGTAATTTTCTACGATACTGAAAGTTTTCGATTAGTTTCCCGGTTGTTTGATGCCTTTAGGTAAACTGATGAAAATTATAGTTTCCCCACATACGAATAAACGCTAATGATATGTATTGTGATCATATGTTTCGACCCTACCTTTCTAGAGAGCGTTTTAAGTGAAAGCAAGTTTAACGGTTGCATATATCCTCCAGGAAGCAATTTTTCTCCTGGAAACTTGGATCTGTCATCTTTCAAAAAAGGAAACCGACCAGAAATACATACAATTAACAGACATAATGCACAAACCTCATGACCTCTCAAACCACATAGTAGCTTGAGCCGTAATTTAAATCATGCCTTTTATTTCCCTATCTTAAATCTATGAAAACAATATATTCTAGTTTCGTAGCTGGTTAAAAGTATTGAAAGGAGCGTGTGGATGTCATAACTGCCCTTACTAATGTGCGTCTGGGCAAGAATGTAGGTCTAAGAAGAAATGAAGTTGTCTTCGAACACTGATAGTGGGAATTCTAAGTTTCAAAAGGCACTATTTTAATTGTATGTATTTTAATAGAGATGGAAAAAGGAACGAATTCGAATCGATAAACCGAAAAAATTGATAATTTTCTTGGACTTATATTGAAAACAAACAAACAAAAAACTTGAATTGGCATTTTATGAAAAAAAAAATCAAAATTTGGACCGGAATGCCAAAGTGTGCAACTAATCAGCTAGTGAAAAGACAATGTCGGTATTGTCACAACGATACCCTGTTTGGGTTTCGAACCAGGGACCTCATCAACCCCACCATCTGCAGTTTGCCACGAATAGCACACCAAAGCAATAAGATGGGTTTTGAGCTGCTGGCGAAATAATGCGAAAAAGTTTACTGAAACAACGTGAAGAAACATAAAGATATAATATTTGTCGTATACAAGAACCATGTTTAATCGGATTTTAATATTTAGAAGCACAGCTAATTTATTTCAAATAAAAATGCGTAATCAATTCATAACAGATATCAAATAATATATAAATAAATAAAGTTATACAAATCTAAAGAACTGGAATCGATAAAAAAACTTGAATTGGAAAACATAATAAAACTAAATTCCGAACCGGATTCCACGAGAATCAATGACTAATCATTCTTCAGGGACCGGAGGTGATAGTGTTTTCTCGTGTTGTAATTGTAAGACTTATTTTTCTATTTCAGTTTAAACTGATATTTTTTATGGATTTCATTTCGGATTTGAGTAATCGAAGCTCGAATCTTTTTTTTCAGTTTCCATCCTTGATTCTGAATCATAATCCGACGCCTCTCTGTAACATAGATGATAGCATCGACGCCCTAGATGCGAGTGTTTTTTGTAAAACCGAGAAAACACACACACACACACACACACACACACACACACACACACACACACACACACACACACACACACACACACACACACACACACACACACACACACACAGTGGAGTAGGATTAAACGTTTCGTTACCGAAAGTGAGGGTCTGGGAAGTCAAAAACCTACTGGCTGTAGGGGATGGGGGTGTCAAATCATACTGCAACACAGATGCTTATAAATGTCTATAGGTGGAAGATGATTTTTCATCCTCCAAAATAAGGTCAATGCTCTGCTTATTGGAGACTTAAATCGGCTTGAAGAAAGTATCGAGTATAGGAGCGACCCAAAAGACTGAAAGCCACATTACTTTGATGTAGCAGACCATTGTCCCAAGTAAAGGAAGGTGAAATGGGATAACCCTATCCAAGAAAAGTTGCACATTAGTATCGTGGATAAGCTGTGAGTATGACAATACAGGAATCCTGTTCCAGAGACAAAATGCGGTCTGTAAACATCACGGTTCCAGGTCTGGAGACCTCTTTTTCAAGCCACTTAAAGGCTTCTATCGGAATGGTGGTCTCCCACTCTAGTTGCGAAAGTCACTTACCGCTTTATTAAATAAGTATTAAGAATGTGAACATATCCTTGAAACCGGTAGTTAGCAACTATGATATTGATGTGTTAGAGAATTTCTTTTAACGAGAAATTACAAAATTTTTCAAGTATGCGTTAGATTTGCTTCGCATGTCTGCAAAAATAGCGTGGTTAAACATAGTGTCATTTATACAAGTTACACTTTTCCTTGTAAATATGTGGATTTTGTTAGAAAAATATGTCTTCGCCTTATAAACAAAACAGCAGTTTATCGTCATGGCTGACTGCTGGAGGAGAGGGTCACTGTGTTAACACCAAGACTAACCCAGATGACGGAAGCGTCACGTCTGTTATTTGTTCTCCGGCTGGTTTATAATTGATAGAGGAAAAGCCTGACATCTCTGTCTGAAAACACTAACCCAGCAGTCCTCTCGAAAAAAGTTCCTGGCATTTCTGAAGGCGCCAAAGTGTCTCAAAATTTGAGTCTGACATTCTCCACAGTTAAACGTTATTTTGTTCTTATTAATGCAGCTGTATTGGACTTAATAACTGACACATTCAAAAATTTGTGTTTTAGGTTGGTTTGCAATCTAACACAGTAATATATTCTGCTAAGGGACAATATATTACATTTAAGATCCTACGATCTTCTTATGTTAGGTCCTTACACACTACCGCAAAACTTAACGAGTCTGAGCTGCCTGAAATAACTGGAACTAAAAACTGTAAAAAGTATACAGGAGAATGTAAAAACACTTTGCGCGTTGTGGTGTTTTATAGAATTCCATATCATGACAAGGCGTAGTAAAGGGCGGAAAATATAATTTGGCCGTAAAGTTATAGAACTATTATATTTGTTTTACTTTCTGCGGATATATTCATATAGCGCAGGATCTCAAATGAAATATAGATGTTTATTTATTAAAGCATCAGGATTTGACCTGATAGAAATCCGATGCTAAGAGGCAATTCTTTGTCTAAATTGTAACAGACGATACCCGAATATTCCGATCAACACGGACAAAAGATGACAAAGTGATTTTCATACGTAGAAGGTAGAACCGAATGATAAATGAATGCCCATTCTCTCTACTAACACGGTAGCATATCATGCTAAGAGGCAATATAAAAGGCAGTTGAAATTCATTGAAATACACATCAAGCAGAAATGTATAATACATATATGTCAGTTATACATTCCACATGAATGATGATGAAGAACGTTTGATTGACAAAGGTGCATATGCTCGGACAAGGAAGCTAAGTATGATTTAGCCTTTCAACAAAAGAGAATGACAAGTTAGCATCTACAACAAGGGTGTGTGTGTGTGTATGTGCGAATAAAATATGCAACAGGCTACTTAAATAAAGTCCTGTTTTATTCACTCAAACACAATATTTAAATGAGAAATTCACCGCAGAATCTTATTTATGCTCGGCTGATATGAATGCATCCAGACAAGAAATATGCGCAACTGCTCGAGATCAACACGATTCCACAGGTTTTACTGGTGTTTAGGCTCTTTCTTTCTTTCTGTCCCTTCCTCCTACCCCAGCCAATCGATGGTCCCTTGATCCTATGACAGTCATTAACTTTGTGTGGTTGGCGTCTTGCAGGCTGACTAGCTGGGTGTCTTTCTCTACGTCTCGCTCTTCGCGGAGACAGACAAGCACTGATACCGATAGATCTGCCAACACAACCGCAGACCGTAAAGGCTAGTAGGGAGTGCAGCCGTCTAGCACTTGTCATATAAATGTCTTTTTTTAAAGAAAAATGTCTCAAGAAAATCTCATCTCCAAGAGCTGTTCTTTAATATTTCTTATTTATATATTTCTGCTCTCAAAGCTGCACAATTTAGTTCTCTCCATATAACAAAGACAAAGCCCTTCCTGATTGCAACTAATAAATAAACAAATAAAATAAAAACGAATACGTTTCTTTATAATGCACACAGAAATAAAACCAATTTGCAACTTAATTTTGAATAAAATTATCTTTCGTGTCAGTATGTGCTTGTGACAGTTAAACTAGTTCTTCAAATATCTTCGTTAACTTTCAATGACATGCGAAGTCTCTAAATGATGCACAAACTTTGCAGTTTCTCAATACAGTGTAAAGAAACACGCCAACAGACTTGATAGAATATTCAAAACAAACACTACTCAAATACTTCCTTCCAAAATATATTAAAAAACAGAATACAACCTTTTTTTGGGAACCAGTAAAGAAATGTTGAGAATTTTGGCTCTTCAACAGAAATTGTTAGTAAACAAAAGAAAAATGAATGATATTTACAGACCCGATTATCTTTTATCCTCCAAAATTTGTGATTCTCTAAAAACTGTACTTAATTTCTTAGCTCATTGTAATATTTTTCATAATTATTACACGCCATAGGGGCTATATATACTATTTTTAATGACATTTTTAAATTGAAATATCTAAAAAAACATATCAGTACAATAGATTTTTTATCAGTGATAAATCTATATACTCTGTGATGCAGTTTTGTAATATTCGCAAATATTTTAAAATTTAGATGCAAAACTGGATATCTTGTTGAACGAGATTTTAAACTCAGGAGCTAAAAACAGCTAAATATCAGTATTTGGAAAAGGAACAGAATTTGTACCGAAGTTGGATAGCATCTGATTAAAAATCTCAGGAAAATTCTCCTTTTATTTGCATTTGGAAGACGATTCCTTAAATAATGATTAAGTTTTCATCCAAATTAGGGACTTTTATATATTAATCCATTGCTATCACATTCTAGTTTGATACAAAATGAATTCATTACAGACCACTTCACATGCATAGAAATAATTCAAGGAAAAGTAATCTTCTTAAAGAATGCAGAATCTTATATTTAGCATATATTTGATTAAAAAAGAAACATTAAATACTGCTGTTGAGAAGACAGTATTCGAACAGAAAATAGTGACCTTAATATACTTTCATTACGAGAGAAAGAAAAAAAAAAAGTTCGAGATTTTCGTTATCCATGTAATATCTTATTTTTTTATGAATCTTATGAATATTTCTTTCCGTACAACGCTTAAATCTACAAAAATTGGCTTCCTCGGCATCACTTAAAATGGCAATATTATCAAACAGATAAAAGATTATACTGCCCGATACACCAGTTTAGTTTCCCTTTGCATGCAAACTTTATTTTATTAGAAAGAAATGTAATAAACCCAGCTAGGCTTCATAATTCCTTAAAAAATAAAATAAAAATATAACCGATTCGCAAAAGAAAGACAGATAAATTTAATAACTGCAGGAAATAGTATTTGGCAAATGTTGGTATGAGCACTGGATCAAAACATGGCATCTACAGTATGGACAAGTGAAAAATAAAAGTTGCTGTATATCATGTGCAACTTACTACTGTCTTATTTAATTGTATTATTCTGACTTGATTTTAAGATTGACACAGAATGTTTATTTCATGTTAATGTGAATTGTCAATCAACAATTTGTGCTGCAATTCAATACAAATGACGTTGCTACACTTTGTCAGCATGTGTTATTTTAAGAAGTAAAATAACACATACTGACAAATGCATTATTTATTATTGCAGAAAGCGACCAGAAATGCTCATTATAATGAAAATAAGGAAGCCTTACACTCCTTAAGTTACAATCGAAAAACACGTGGATATAACCGTGAAATACAGGAAATACCTTGTGCATACAAAACACTAAGAATAAAACTTCTAGTTAATATACGACACTCATTACACAGGGCTTTTACTGTATATATATATATATCCTCGCATTTGAGAGTTCAGTATTCTCTATAAGCTCACACAACAGTGAACATACGTGTGGCCAAGATCTGTTTTATTTTAAACAACTCAATGCTAGTAAGTCATCTGCAGAAGAAGCATTTCTGTGCCGGAGTATTTAAAGAAAATAAAAAATTTTAAGTATTACTTTTCTGAAGAGAATTTATTTTCTAAGATGAAACCTGGCTTCAAAATCTTTTTTAACTTTACACGTTACATTCACTTCAGTGTATATAAAGGATTATTTCGTAAAGTTCATGGCATTTGCCACTACAGATGGACTAATGTCTCCACGTGGAGGATTGAGATGACAACAATAAAAGCCACAGTCCAGGAAATTTGGATCCATAGCTTGGAACTAGGATTATAATTTTTCTAACTTCTCCAATGCGAATAGTGAAGTAGAATAACACATAAACAAGTGTGAGACCACCACCTTGCTTATTGGAGTCCTGACAGTTTTAAGAAAGTACTATGCTTTGTCTCTAAAGCAGTATCCCCCGAATTATCTAACTTTCTGTCTAAGATTTTATTGCGAGTGAGTGACACACACACACACACACACACACACACACACACAGCAACAGGTTAATCGAAATACCAGCGTCTGACACATTGTTGTGAAACGGTTATGAAAAGATTAAATACATTACAACATTATAAGCTTTTTATTCCGAAAAACTCAATTTTTTATAAAACACAGGCCTAATATTAATAATGAGCAGGCATCCAGGCCGAACTAATATTTGCGAATAGAGAGTAAACCGATGCAGATATGTGATTTCAGTGTACACAACAAAAACACGTCACTAAGGTAATCCCAAAGCGCACAGCTTAGAACAAATATATCACATGAATAAAACGATACGTTTATAAAGTGGTCGTGTTTGGAAGTTTGATTATAAATAAGGGTTTTCGAAAAAAACAGCCAGTGCGGTACGATTGATGGCCAGCCAGTTAAGATGGAAGCGTTCAGTGGATATTTCGCAATGAGTTAAAAACAGATTGCAATTCATCTTCATCTCGCGGCCCACTACGACTAAACTCAGCGACCTAATTACAAGCAGCTAAAACTACCTCCTCCCACACATGGCCTGACACATAGTCTAGAATATTTGCGCAATTCTGTCTTATTTTTCACAAGGTCACCTCCATATGTTTCATGATTTAAGAACTTGAAAATTTTGTAGGACTTCCTCAACGTTCACGTGGTGGAGTTCATTGTCACTACCTTTCCTCAATAAAAAAATATCGTGCACTGTTTAAAAGTGCTAAATAGTCAGTCATAAGTCATCTTGACAAATGGAATGATTAATAATTCCACCAATCAGAAATACCAAGTAAGACGCCAATGTGCAGTTGGAAAACATTCTCTATTTCATCATATTTAATGCAAAAGTATGCACGGACACCCAATACGATGGCGCTACTGATTCATGAGTTTGCCTCATGATTCAGATATGCGAGTTCTGCTCCTTAAGTGGTGGAAAGAGAAATATTACACTGCAACTATTATGCACATTTTTGAAAAGGAACATATTTTATGACGACATTCCAATGATCAAATTGAGTTCCTTCATTAATATTGAAGAACTACGATCACTATTTTCAATGACTTACCGAAAACTGACACGTTTGGCACGAGACTGAGGAACATCCGTAACTGAGCTGATATGACAAACGTGTCTTGGATGGAAAGTTTCTGGACTTACATGTAGGCAAGGGGAATGAGAAAGCTTTCAATGCATTATTCAAGTGAGGTCGAATTAAATGGTCTCAGAGGGAGGTGGAGGACTTCTAAACACATATTAAATGACAAAAATTATCGTGCGAACGACTTATGGTCGAAGTTTCCTCAGTAGTAATTTAAAACAATCAGCCTTCTGTGCACAGTCAAACTAACCTCGTGTGGGAGGAGTTATGCTTGTATATCCAGTTGCTAGAGACATACCCAACAGTTACTACTGCCAGCGTTGCTTTTCTCATATTGTTGCCTTAATGTGTTGTCTTCGCACCGATGGAAGTCGAACCCGGGTCTTTTCGGCCAGTTGTTTCGGCAGATCTTTGGTCAGTTGTCGCTGCAGCCTGCACAACGATAGCGGCAATAACGACCAATGCGAAAAAAGATGCATGAATACTTCGGCATAGCAATAACGTAGATGGTTCTGGCAGTCTTTTTATATTTTATGACTGTAATAACGTGCTCTTTACAATCGCCGAGAGCTAGATGAAACGCTTATGGGAGTATTTTTTTAACCGTATACTGAACAACGACAAAATATTCAGAAAACAGCTTAATGTGCAATAATTATCTATATTTACTCTAATCCGATTTCGATTAATATTTCAGTGTACAGTATACTGGAAATATTTTGTTGAAGCCCGGTTCCTGTGGCCTTGAATAGCGAATTGCCATTTCATAATGCTGATGTAAGTGGATTGCACAAAAACCAAGACCAGGATCTTCTAAGTAGAGATTTCTCTCTCTCTCTCTCTCTCTCTCTCTCTCTCTCTCTCTCTCTTTACGAATTATGGAAAACTAGTAAATATTTATCTAAGAATAGAATAGCAGGATAGAGAAAATGTTACTTAAACACATATCTTAGGACACAGAGATCAATAACCTTGAGCTCTACAGCCGCATAAGACTAAGTAATATATAGCTTCTTATATTAATAATACGCATAATAACACATTATTAATTCTGATTTGGCAGAATAAAATGTACTTAAATGTAAACTGCAATAATAAAATGTTAACAGCAAATATTGCTCAAATGCCAACAAAATTGCTTCCTGCCAACAAAACACACAAACTACTAACCAGATATGATTGGCTAGTCAACAAATGACATTTGGCGCCATCTTTTGCTCTAATCAGCCAAACCCGTGTGTGTGTGTGTGTGTGTGTGTGTGTGTGTGTGTGTGTGTGTGTGTGTGTGTGTGTGTGTGTGTGTGTAATTGAAAGTTAACCTATGTATACTGAAAGTCATCTTTTTAATAATTTAAGGGAGTATGATCAATCTCGGAAAGATATGGTCCGGTTAGAATTGTGCGCGATGCTAATGAGATTGTGTGTGTTTTCATCGGCCAATGTCTGTTTTGAGGGATGAACAAACACCGTCCATTTTTGTACGAGACCAGTTAAATTACCTTCAAATGAAAATCGTTTCCTCCATCTCAGATTGAATTCGAATCCAGATCTTTTCAATCGAAAGATTAATGTCGCATCGCTCTATAGTATACAAGCACTCATCGTGACAGAATTTTTGTGAACAATGATACATGCGAACTGCGAATATAGAAATTTTAATAATAAAAATACAGATATCTTTAGTTGATGACATGTTGCTAGAGGCGCAAGAGAAAAAAGAATAAGAAAAAATATCCACTGAGAGAAGAAGATAGCAAGTAAAAATGGAAAGAAAAAAACGAAGAAACTTTTCAAAAAAAAAAGTCGCTATTAAGGTTTACATAAAAGAGAATGTTTCTATTACTTCTACGAAATCTAGTATTAATAATATTAGCTTGTATATATTCATCAAACTAACAGTCATCCACTGCTGAGTAATAGTTTGATCTCAAATATCAGTTTTGGTTGCACAAAGGTAAATTCAGTAATATTTCGTGAAAAACAGAGAAATATCATTGTTGTCTTAATATTAAAATTACTCTGTTACTCATATAATTTCCTACTTCCTGCTTAAAGTACATTTATATGCATGAATGTCTTTTAAACAGGAAATTATGTAAAGGCATAGTTTCCCTTTCCTTGCAGATGATATCAAACATAATGATTTACTAGGAATTACATTTTAGAAGTCACATGATATTTTAAGTATAAAATCGCGCAGGAAATTCATTTTTAGAATCCTTCAACTATCCGCCTATTAATTTTCTCATTAAAACAGCTTTTTTTTTCCCTAAAAAGAAATCAAATTAAAATATCACATAGGACTGCAGTTATTTCATCAAATTTTCGGTAACTGCTGGTGGGAGTAATCGCTTAAGATGAATAAAATAAATAAATAAGTCCAAAGAGAAACCTGAAGTGACATGTCTGTCTGACACTAAAGCTTCGGGTACTACTTGTCATCATCGGTAACTGCGTTGATTCATCCTTGGGTGTAACTGCGACGTCCTCCTCTTTCGCAAAATGGAACAGTCATAGAAGGGATGCTTCTATTGAAATATCCTGCTTTAAAACACTTCGGAATAAACAAATATATTGAATAATCCTTCTCCTTCATTCTTCACACGTAAAATATGCACACCAGCTCAGAATATAAACATCTGATTAGGAAAGAAAAAAAAAAAAAGATTAAGATACTGTGAATACAGCAACACTGTTTACATTTTCCCCGAAACATCTGCCAGAGGTATTCTCCTTCAAGGAGGTTCACTTCTTGAAGTGACCAGTCTAATGTTCCCGCCCTTTTTCTCTTTGTATGCAAAGGGATTAGGGATCGTCATAAATCTCACTTTGGAGAGAAGTGAAGGGAGGATATCTGGCTTTGGTGAGAGAATGCCATAAATTCATGATATTAAATGAGTCACTGTGTGAGAGAGAGAGAGAGAGAGAGAGAGAGAGATCTAAATATTGGAAACATATTACCTAATCGGAATCAGTCTTTAAGCTTCTCACATAGTGTAGTTATAAATTATGTCTAAGAACTTGATGAAAACTTAATCGCTACTTTTTTTTTTTTTGGAATTAAATTAAGTGGCGATCGCAATTTTCGCATCATTGTCTGCCATTCAAGATTTACTCCAGCATATGCGCATCTATCGAGGATATAATCGATGTATCGATCCATATCAGTAAACAGCTATTCGCACGAAACATCCAGTGACATTCGCCATATACCTAATTATAAAACTCGCAATAAGGTGAACATTTGTTAGCAAACTGCACTGCTCCCTCCCACCCCTTGTTGCAGTCTAATTATAGCAATAATATTGTGCCGTCGCTTCCCTTACCTTGGCTGCTACAATCCATCTTGAAAACTTTCACTACGACGTCAGAGCTGAGCGTGCAGAGCTGTTAGGGCTAACTGTCAGTCCGTCACCGAGGTCACCTTCTCACCAGGCTTGGTTACGAGCTCAGTTCTTCAATTTGGTTTCTTCTTCAGAGTTATGAGATTGGCATTCTGCTGACGACCGATGCTAACGTAGCCGAGTATACATGAGTCTTTAGCCGCGTAGCGATCAGATGATAGGGCGGTCTAACCTAAAAGCGCCATTTACCGGTGCGGATAGCGAAGACAAATGCATCGGGCGACTGCCACACACCACGGTTTAGTGTCTGCTTTTGACACATTCAGAATTTTAAGGGAGGGATCTGACCGGTACAGCGGCCACTGGCCATGTTGAGCAGTCTTCTTGACCAGATCGTGTCAACAGCTACAAGACTTCTGCGCAGTCGCTGTAAATAGTTCCACATGCGCATGCTACTGCCAGGACAATCTGGGCCACACTCTCTAAACAAGCATTTTTGACTGGCTCACAGGGAAGTCCGACAACAGAGAGGGTAACGTCTTTAGTCCGGATGAGTGAATTATCTGGATGATATGTTGAATGTTGTCGACTGTAATGAACCTCAAAAGCCTCGCGTCATTGGCATCTAATGTTTTATTCATGTTTATTGAACAATGCAAAATATGGACAACTGACAGCTCTCATAAAGATAAAACTTATCAGAAATACATGATAAATCAAAGAGAATAATACCATCCCTTAAGCACTTATTAAATAAGGAACAGTTGGGAACCTAATCAGTTCTTCTTGCTTTCCCTCCAGTTACATTTTCACTATCGAGTTCTTGCATCCATAACTGATAATTCAATCGCAGCAGTAAAAGAAAATACAACTGCTGGATAATGAACTTTTTCCCCCTTTTATTTTTCGTTCAATTATTCAATGAAATCAACGGAAGGAAAATATTTCTTAGTTGAACAAATTTTATCTAATGTAGCTTCTTTTGTTACATGGCAATTACTTACAAAAAAAAAAAAAAAGAGAGAGAGAGAGAGAGAGAGAAATGATGATGACGAGCTGTTTTCGTTCTTTTGTTCCGAAACTCTCTCTCTCTCAGATATCAATGAGTGTGGGGTGACTTTTTCTTTGTAGGTGAACGCATGCAGGTACGCTAACTATCAAAATATGGGTTAATTCAAACATGAATATTGGTATTTGATATTCAGCTCAGCCCTAAGGTGCAAGAACTGTTTATTCTTTATTATTACTATTTGGCATCTCAGGACTCATCGCGGACACCATTACACATGATTATCCGCGACAGAACTTCATTAATTTCATTCATACGTAGTTCGAGAGAAAGGGTGTCACAACAAGAATGTCTGCATTTACGTCTCCGCCTCCATGCAGTCAAATATCTGTAGCATTTAAGGTGAGTCATCTGGGAACCCAGAAGAAAATCCCAAATGTAATGAAGATCGAAGTGACTGGTAATTTTACTGTCTAGACTCTAGACATAACATTTAAATCAAGTCGGTAATGTACTTTCCAAATTATTTATCCATGGGTGTTTCGAATTCAAATCCAACTCTCTCTCTCATTCGTGTGTGTTTTCAAATATTTCGACACTGAAGCTACACCAATCATTTGATTGGCGTAGAAGATACCTTTACTACTCCTAACTGTGTATCTATAAAATAAACAGCCAAAAGGCTTATTATATTAATGGAAACAAACAAAAAAAAAAACATTTACAGTATGAAAAACAACAAAAAAAATTTTTTTTGAGAAGTTTTGGACTACTCAAAATTAAGTCTTTAATTTAATCGTTAAGTTAAAATTAATTCATTATTTTAATGAATGATTTATTTTTAAAATTAACCATTCAAAACGAATCGTGATTTTATTTAAATTCGGAGGGCATAGCCAAGTCAAAGTTCCCAAAGTGATCCTCCAATGCATTTCAAAATTCTCGCCTTAGTGAAAGTCATAAGAAAAAAATCACTGAAATTTATTACTAACTAAATTATTAAAGAACACATCGAGGAAATCGCACTAAGTCTAATAACGAGTGTTAAACACAGATAACCAGAAAATAATTTAGAACTTGTCTTTAACAATAAAATAAACCCACCAAAATCAAATGCGTCTAGATAATTAAAATAGCATTTAAGTTCTTCTCTGTTAATGTTGTATTACAGAAAGCTTGGCGTCGTAGTAGGGAAGAAGATGCCAAACATTTTTTGACCAATAACTGACAAGACTGAAAAAATTGGCTGGCTACTCGTGGTCTAGACACACGAGCTATATAAATACAGCAGGGTGCACTTCTGTATTCCAACGATACGACAAATACGTGTGTGTGTGTGTGTGTGTGCGTGCGCGCTTCTTTTCTGGAAGATCTGTATTTTCAATTCTGATTTGAAATATGGATGAATTACAATATCAATGCTTTTTTTTTTCTCCCTTTTTGTGACTTACGAGACAAATTCCATAATCCATGTAAACCATAAAAATCAATCACTGAATCATTTGTTAACAGCGCAGACATATATAAGATATTTCAATTATATTTTCGGTCTTTTTCGTCGTATTTATTCGCAAATCACAAATTGCATTTACGAATTTAAGACCAGAAATATCTCTAGTTGTATCACAAAGAATAGTCTCGTAACACAAATGAGAAATCAACAAATATCCAGTTCGATTACTTCCCCCCCCCCCTCATTTAAATCATGATAATCATCGCACAAATTTACAGGACTCAGCAGTGCTCAGAATATTCTCTACGCTGAACTTAACCGGGCAAGGCATTTTCTGCACTGTGAGATTTACTTGTAACAAACGGTATTCTTACACCAATGCCGCCTAAGGTTAAATTACTAATGGTTTACTTTGTTTTTTCCTCTTTAATAACAAGCATTAACTGTGCTAGAAACCAAACAAAAATTTGCAAGACGTTACAATTTTAGAGGAAGGAAATAGCATTAAAAAATAAATTAAAATTGTCTAGTATTGATTCTTTAGCAAATGAATGCCATTTACCACTTGGTGAAAATTCCAAGAGATCTACACTGAAATTAAAGTTCTAAAATGTCCTTTTTTTGAATACAAAATAATGGAGAAAAACATCAGTTTTGAAAACCTGATTTTGTGTAAATCTGCATTTTTCCCCCTGCAGTGATTACACAATAGCTTTGCGTGAGCATTTACTGCATTTCTATCAACAAACTTAATTTACAAGAACAATTTACGATTCTTTTTTTGAAAACAAGCATTTGAAGATTTTAAACATAAACATTTAATTCAAGTTGTTTATAATCAGCTTCGTGCAATCTTCTTTACAATTAAAGAGGTTTAATTAAGTCGATCGATGACACACACGTACACGAGAGAGAGAGAGAGAGAGAAGTATTTTGCTCGCAAATTCGAATGAAATTATCTTTAGAAACTTGACTAGTATCAATCAACCATTTGTATGTCCCTACTTTGAATTACCTTTTTCTTTCTTTCTGCCCAGTTCGCTAACCTTCATTGGACTTACTAAGTAGATACATTCATACTGAAAGAAGTACTATTATTCAAATTTGATTTCGCTGGGTGGTTGGCTAAGTTGACAGAAACAACTGCAAGCTGTGAGGAGGTTATATCTGCCAGACAATTACAAGTATTCTCTGACTACTTTTTTGTTTTGCTATATAAGACTAGCTTACTCAACTTCATTTCGAAAGTTGTTTACAAATGTTCTTCGCATCGCACCCAGCACAATTTAGAGTGTGTCTAACTAAAAGAAGGAATGTGTTGTATTGGCTCTCTTGAGAATCACCTAACAACACATTTTATGCGTTGTTAGCTGATTCTCATTACTTATATATTCAAGCTGTTCACGGCCATTAAAATAAACATCTTTTGTTTCCCTAGTCTGAAAGCATGAGAATGGATTTTCACGACGGTGGCCATAATGAACAGTTTACCGAGCAATGAACTTGTATCTTATGGGTGTAGATAAGAAGTTCGTGGAGTTTATCATATACAAATACTAACGTGCGATATTCTACGATGGGGAACAACAGTCACTCTCCTTACATCGCCAAATACAAGCACTCTTGTAACACACTGCTATTGGTCAGGGTTCAATACGAAATCATTATGCGCAGCTGGTATCAGTTCATACATTCCTGGCAATATTTTCCAGAAATTCCCGTTTTCGATGTTATCGCCGAATTCAAAGGCGATTCTAAACTTCTGTTATCAGTTGAAAGGATATGCTAATTACAGATATCTTAAAATCAACAACGTAGAAAAGCGAGGAAAATATCTTTTCTGACACAATATTCTGGTGATAACTCTCCCGTGGAGAATTAATTACTGTTCCTTCCTGCATGGCTTATTTTATGACATCTGTCTGAGCTATCTCTGTGGTATTCGACGCGTGATAAAATGAAGAAAGAGACCTTGACACACGTCTCTTGTTAAACATAATTTTGATTCCAATTCCGTCAAGAAAGCGTGGATCTTTACCGAACATTTACAGTCGAGTGCGAGTTAACAAGTTAAGGTAAGAGATTAGAGAATTTTTCGCTCCTAAAGACATTCCGAACTGGATGACCATGCAGATGATAAATCTAACACACTGACAAATCCTGGATTTCTTTGTTCTCTCTCTCTCTCTCTCTCTCTCTCTCTCTCTCACACACACACACACACACACACACACACACATTTTCTTTATTAGTAGTATTAATCAGTGTTAATAATTTATTTTGAAATATGAAATATAAATTATAATAATTAAGTCGGCCTGTGTTCCATTTTCGAAATTAAGCAAGAATAAGCAGAAGGCACTTTTTGCAAAATTAAAAAATGCGACAAAGCAAAATGGCCGTGGTAAATATCACTTCGTTCATAAAATAACACCTGAACTGGGATATGTTATAATCAAAAGTTTAGCCTGTCATTGCTGATTAAGATAATAATGGATACAATGAATGTTTGGGTTGACTTCATTAGAACTGAAATCAGTATGAACACAAAGGAAGAGACATTCTTTTAATTACGCACATGCAGTAATGAAGATGTATTTAATAAACAATAACAACACAAAAGTTTTATATATTCGATGTAGTTAAAAATAATACGAATATTGTGAAATTGACAATTCTTATAAAATCGGTGACAAAATGCCAGAAGTATGCATATTAAGGGTCGGGAAAAAAAAATCTACTGATATCTTTGGAGAGAAGATGGAACAACAATTAGTAAATATAACTGAAACAATTCTGCAGAAAATTTTTACTGAAAACTGTGCATAATAATAATGGTGAGGTTTTTAATATGCAATTAATAATTTGCACACACAAAAAAGAGACATTATTTGTATAATAGAAAATATATGTATCTTTCGTTTTTCAAAGATATTATTATAATTATAATCAAAGTTGCAGTCTGGGTGTTGCTGAATGGAGTTACGCGGACTGGTGGCGGTGGTGGGGAGTTTTTAGGAGAAAATGAATTGGGAAAATTTCTGGCAAAAAAAAGTTACATAGCGTCTTCAGAGGAAGGGGAAAAGGAATTCACAATAACAGGAAAACAAACACAGAAAAAAGCTTCCGCATTGTTTGTACTCGTGCGCATAATACACTCAAAACTTTCGCTTTTAATTTCCTTGTGATCATCCTCAGATTATCCGTGGACGATCACGAAATGTATCTTAACATGACCTTGATTTTTCGTATTTGTTGTTGCAATTAGCGCGTATCTGAAACCGAAACAGGAAGTGCTTATTTGTTACAATAAGTGTTCCTTCAATGTATTCTAAACATTTTAATTAGAAATTCTGCTTTTAATATATATTTCTTTTCAATTTTCTGCTCTTTTATATCCCATTATTTTTCATACAGTGATTCGCGAAAACCAAATATAAAACTTGTGCGTTCAATTTAAAAAATTTTTTTTTAAAATTTTTAAATTTTTTGCTATTAAGCAAGCATTTCTATTTGCTTACTTTAAAAGAATGATTACACTTATGAACATAAACATGAGGCAAGAGAACTAATCCTTAATGAACACTTAACGTTAACTCTAGGCTTTAGATCCCGTATTAATTTAATTTTAAAAAAGATTTCGTTTAGCGATATCAGGGATATAATGATAATTTAAACAGCATTATTTAAATCATTATTAATGCCTTAAACGACTGTTTATGCTATTGATATCAGAATAACGTTTTGTTAGCGTATTACAAAGGTAGAGATTAATTATTTCACATAAGATATTAAGAAATGTATTACAAGCTAACATTATAGGATAATGCAGTTAATATCTGACGCGTGTCCTTTTTTTTTTTTGCGACTTTATTTTGAATTCTAGTTTCACGAAACCGCAAAAGTTCATTTATTAACAGAATAATTGCTACAGTAAACAGAGTAAAGAAATTTAAACTTTTAAATGGCATGGTTTGTTTTTTTGGTCTAGGTTTATATTTGAAAAAAAAAAAAAAAAAAACTTAATAGTACTAACGTTGAATTACCATCGTTTTTTTTTTTTTTTAAATGTACGGTTTCTAAATGACTTTTATTTTATAATGACCAAGAGTACAATTGCACACACGGAAATTGGTGTTTCATTAATCTCTGTGATTTCAAACCGTGAAAGATAACAAAGGAAATTGGCAATGACAAGCGTAGACGGAAAATACGCTCACGCGAATAGCTGATTCAGTAATCAAGGGAAAAAAAGTCGTTTACAATACGACTGAACGATTTTTAAATAAGCAACGAATCCCAGAGGACTTCATTTTCTTTACACTGCATATCGGCACTCTGGAGCTTTATCAACTGATCGTCGAGAGAGAGAGAGATTGAAAGGAGAACAATTATTATTATTCGCATTTACTGATATGAAGACAATACTATAAGCATATTTTAAGGCGATAAATAAGTTCTGAATAGCTAAAAGTAATTCGAATAACGAACTGGCATTTCAATGACTGAAAGACTACATCAGAACTAGGGAGCTTAGTTATGTGTTGTCAAATGCATAACTAAGTTTTGAGGGGCAAATGTAAAGTGTAAGTGCACCAAATGGACAACAAATAGCGAGCGGTGGCAGCATGTACATGCTTAATGTAATTTCAGTGAAAGGCAGATGGAAATCTTTTTAACCCGACAGCGGAGCTTAGATATGAGAAGATCTTTCATTTTATCTAGATACAATGAAAGAGACTGTGGGTGGTAAAACAATGAAAGGGCTAAATAAATTATAGAACCCTGCTGGGTGGCAGAAATAAATCAATAATGATACTGAAAGGAAGTGTGTCACACACTGTTTGAAAGATAAGTCACAAGATAGAGGCCATAAGCATAAGGAAAAACTCAGCTAATTCCATCATATAAAGTATTTAAAAATTAAGATAACAAAAAAAAGATATATTTTAATTTCGCAAATGGATTAAATTTATTTTAGCAGTATTAAGGAATTAACCGATACTTCCTTATATAACAGCTTTCTCTGTCTCATACACAACAAGAACAACAACAACAACAGAAATAAGAATAGATGGTTAGCTATGGAAGATCAGACTTTCATTAGGCATTATCTCAATACATTTATGTTATGTATGTTATTTATTTATAACTTCTGTCAGCATTGCCAATAAGCTTCATTATTTTTATTTTATTAATAGTTTTTTATGATTTCAAATGTATTAATAAAACCACCTGTTAGAAATGGGTTTGACTATTCGTTTTTCTGTATATATTCTCTCGCTGGGTGGTTTTTAAAAATATTTCGTTTAGGCAAATAAAGGTTGCAGCGATTTTAATTTTGGCTTTACCAACACGATTTAAAGTCGATGTTAGCACAATCTGTAACGCCTTGCTGTGCCAATGACAACTCATGGGTTGTCATTGGCACAGCATTTAACACAGAAAATTATGTTTAATATTTGGAATTGTTATGAAAATTTCTAGTAACTTATAGTCAATTAATTTTCGCTTAAAATGGACCATCCAAACCAGAATTAGGCACACCGCATATCTGCGTGTTGTGACTAATTCTGGCCGATCACAATTTTATACACTCACAAGCAAAGTATTCCGTATACACTCATGAACAGTCATGATGTTTTGGCACACTAGTACTGTGTTGGGCCTCCTCTGATAACCACTTGCACCTGCCTTGACATTGATTCCACTAGACTAGTATTTCTCAAAGTGTGGTACGCGTACCCCCGAGGGTACGCGAAAGGTCTTCAGGGGGTACGTGGCAATTTTTGGCTATACATCATTAATGGATGGAATCATTATTAAGAAAAAATTATTATTTTAAACGTATATATTTCTCAATAAATTATATATTATGCATGAATTCTCCTACTCAAATTGCGAGTTACTATCGCCACGACGTTCATGTCTTGGCGTCACTATAGTGAAGATGCAAGAAAAACAAGTAGTTTTATTGTATCATTGAATAAGATACAAAGCCATTTCCAGTCTGTGTACTATATTTCTTAACAAATAGTGCAATTAGAGACAACTGGAATAAAAACAGCACTAACTAATGAATCACATGTCCCCTCCCACAGAAATTGCTGTATAGACTCAAGCAAAGCCATATGTGGCACCGGCAACATATGGTTTTGCTTGACACCACCCCGTCGTGAGCGTGTTAAAGCTAAGAAATATAAAGTGAATGTGTTTCAGATATTATGGAATTAGGTTGAAGAGAATTATCATTTCAACTCAGCTGTTGGCTTGCCTTTGTCTTTGGTTAGTGCGAACTTTTGTTAATACCGCACCAATCATATGCACTTCTTCATAACTGCTCTATCTCTACTGGCCTACCATTGCTGTCTGTTTCGCGGTCTGCTTTTATTTCTCATTAGTAATTTGTGACGGATTGTTCATTACATATCTCAAGTCTTGTAAATTACTGGTAATTTTTGCTTGAAATAATCGGAAAGAAGATGAAGCTATTTGGGTAGATGACTTTGACGTGCACACAAGGATACTTTCTCGATGCCAATAGTAGCGATAGCGAATAGGAGCTTCTTGTAAGTTACACCGTTTTCAGTTTTTTTCTGAAAACTTTAATTTCCGAAAATTCCCGCATATATCTCGCACCACGATTTTTTAGCTTTAATTTTGGGAAAGAAGTGCGAGTTATATTCGAGTAAATACGGTAATTTTTTTTTCCCCTTTCAAATTCTTAAGTATGGATCATTGGTTAAAGACTGGATTTCTAAAACGCACAAAAGAGCGCAATATAGCAGATACAAGTAGCTGTAAGCAACAAGAAAATATTGATATTGTATCTGGATCAAATGAAATTGATAAGGGTGTGTCGTCTGACATCTCTAGAGAACCAACTAGGAAGAAGATGAAAAATCTTCGTAAGTATGATATGAATTACTTGAAATGTGGATTTTCATGGACGGAGAATGAAATTAACCTATTCCAAAGTTTTTTCTATTAAAAATAAATTATATTTTTTTGGTAAATGAACATATAAATTCAAATAAAATAGATATTTACAATGAAATATACTTTATTTATTTATTTATTATTATTTTGATAAGGGGGGACTTGGTAATAATGAAAATTTAAGAAGGGGTACTCGGATATCTGAAGTTTGAGAAACACTACACTAGATCAAGGAAGGTGTCCTGGGTTATTCTGGAGAACTGGAGAGAATAATGTCTCGGAGGTCAGCGACCGAGCGAGGCGCTGGAGTCGACGGATGTATGCTGCACTCCACATGATCCCATAAATGTTTAATGGAATACAAGTCAGGAGAAATTAGCGGCCAGGGAAGCACGTGGAGTGTTTGGATATGCTATTCGAATACGACTGCTGCACGATGAGTGGCTTGTGATACGGAGCATTGTCTCAGTGGACGAGTCCAGATCCATCGGGCCACATTATCACCATGCAGGTCAAATACATGGTTCGAAACAGTTCCCAGGTAGGAATTTTCTGTCGAAGACCCATTGATGTCTATGAGAACAATTCCCACAGCAACATACCGTTACCTAGCCTGATTCGGGCCAGAGTAAAATGTATTGGTTGGCATAAACAGGCTGGGTGGTCACAATGTTTTGACCCATGAGTGCTTCTGAATCACTAATAATCATCCAATTAAGGTATCTGAGTACAGTGCAATGGATTTTTATCGCCCTTGTTTATTGTTTGAAATACGTTTGTGATTATGTTGTATCATTACGGGCCATTAGATTCTGGTATTATTTCTGTCTAATATAGACGAGAAATATACTTCAGCTGACAGTGAAACCATTAAAATGCTGTAAATCGAACAAAATAAAGAAAGGTATAATAAAAACAGCCATTATTCAGTATAAATAGAAACGAAGCAAAAGATATTCAAAAGATAAGTTGAAATAGTCTAACGTACAAACTTTCAGGAACCGCAACCCAGTTAATTTGCAACCTGGACAATCGAGATTTTATACATTTGCAAACCAGAAGTCATCGATTCAAAACACTATAAAACCAAAAGGCGTACATTTAATGAAACTGTTAACCGAACTACAGAGAGAGGGAGAATATTTTTCTTCGTTTCATGTTTGAGGAGTTCATTTCGTTGAGTTTTATTGATCGCAAGTATCTGCGGCATGATATAGCCGTATGTCGAGAAAGGTACCTTAAGGAACACGTAGAAAGAGAGAGAGAGAGAGAGAGCGTTGGGAGTTGGAAAGAATTGTGAGTGGAGATGTAATTGTTTCTTTTGTAAATTGCCGGGAAAGAGACGTTCCATTTCCGTAGTTCATTTATCCGAATGGGTAGCTGACACATTTAATGCTATCATTAGGGGCAAGTTCTTGGCAAATATCCCACGTCTAAGATGTTACATGAAATACTTTATATAACTCCACGTGAAAATACTTTAGCTGAGAAACGTGCTGCGCCCTCTCACTCCTTCCGAGCCGCTAGGCGATTGCTCGGAAAGCGACAGGTGTCACAGCAACTTGATGAATGGGTCATTTCCCCACAAACAATGAGTGCACGTCCTCTTCGTTGAGTGCGGTTATGCGGTTCCACTGGTCGTAACATTGCAAGATATGAAGTGCATGAATGATGCGAAATAACACAATCACATCACTTACGAGCATTATCTTTATATTTTTCGGTGCCCAGGAGAGCTGAATGCCCCAGGTACCTGTCAATCGATTTTGTTATACATTTAGCACTTCGTTATGAGATGTTCAAAATAGATGGTAGAAAATTCAATCTGAAATAAGAGAAAACTCCCCCCCCCTCCACTTCATATTTCGGGTTAAAATTAATGAGGCTTTTTCATATATATCCAAAAATAATTATGTTTATGTTCAGGACTCAACTATCGAACAGTACTGATAATCATTTTATTTATTTACAAAAATAAATGAATAAATAATATATATGACACACACACACACACACACACACACACACACACACACACACACACACACACACACACACACACACACACACACACGCGCGCGCGCGCGCGCGCGCACTAATGCCTCTGTAGCGTAGTCGGAACGACATGAACTGGTTTCAAAGCGTAAGGATACGAGGAACGTTTATATGGATTTGCAACTCATGAAGAGCTAGTCGGTCTCATATGGAAGTGACAAAATTTCTCTCTTCAAAACAGAAAAATCAATTGGAACACAGACACGCATAATTAACACTACATTACATCCATATGATTATCCGTACTATTTTGCTAAAATGACGGGTTATTTCGCCAAATACGCGAAAAGAATGATGATGAAAAAGACAACAAGAGAAAAAAATACATTTACTGAGAATTTTTATGCAATTTTATTTTAGCTGCATAAGCCTGAAGTCATGATAAATATCATTCGTTACGGTATATTATTCGACATAGACTATTAATTTTTGTGCAGTTAGTTGTATTTGTGTAGCTTTATAAAATCGCACTCCTAAAATGTGTTAATTTATTAAATTAAAATAAAAATATTTAAGGTTATTTGTAAATATATTTTAAAAATTATTTTTAATTAGTTGTTGAAGTTATAGCCTTTCGGCTGCTTAGGGACAGCTATATACACGCCACCATCTAGGGAAATGAATATGAGCAAGGTGGTACCCCGTTGCCTTCTTGTTGTACTATATGCTATGACTGTAATCCGTGTGTGTTCATGGGGCCAGTTTGCGGGATGAAAACCCCCAGATAAGCTGGTAGAAAAAACCCTGCTGTCCACGCCCAAGACCGGCTAACTTGGCTATGGCTGAGGAAAATCCTTAAGCTCCTCACGTTGCCGATGAGAATAGAACCCAAAACCGAGGCATATGGTTGCGAAGAGCAAAGCTACTAGGCTAACCGTAAGGACTAATTAGTAGCATACCATAACAAAGTTTAGTCTTGATGTGTGTGTGTGTGTGTGTGTGATTTCTTCCCGCCCACGCGCGCGTGCACACACACACACACACACACACACACACACACACACACACACACACACACACACACACACACACACACACACACAAAGTCCTCACATATCTGGATTTTGCGACAGCATCTTCGTATTCATACGAATAAGGAAGGGTCTTCACATCAGAATTACATTATTTATAATGCTACTATATGGTTCCTTCCCCCCCATCCCCCGTTGGGATCGTTAGGTAACACACAGCAGCACACTGATATGATCTGTCGTCTTCCAGTTGTGCACGATAATGGTGTTTTCAACGATGGGCTTCGAAGTTGAAATCTATTGAAATCTTCCGATGTATGTTTACAATTTACAATACAAATATCTACAATTAAACACAATCTTGCAGCATTTTAAACACATTGCACAAATAAACGAGTACGAAAGAAAAGCAAGCTATTTATGGAGTATATTTTAAACGGAGTACATTGTCCAATTCCCTGCCATGGCATTAATAGAAAAATATTTGCATGTAATTTTCCTGTTTATGTAAGCCAATAGTTTTGGAGACGTAGTGAAAAGTGGCTAAAATATTAAATTCTCAACATTAAGTAGAAATTAGTATAAATAAGCGACTTGTATTGTGGGCATTGGCTATAATATTAAAAGGTAGTGCTGAATCCAGGTGTGTGATAATGAAAAAAAAAATAATAAGAGGTCGTGACGTGCGTAACTTCGAACGAGAGGTGATGACAATAGGTATCTCGAAAACATATCCTGCTGGAATGGCTACGCTTATGCTAAGAATGCGACAGAGAATATCAAATCAATGTCATGTATGTGGCCCAAAATTATAACATGTAAGCAGCTGAATAAGAAACAACGGCATCATAACATTTAATAGATGTATTACGACTGATGGAATAACTGCGCAGTACAATCAAGGGATGAGAGGACACCACAGGACTGGATCTTAGTTATTTCACGTTGGAAGAACATGAATAAGTCAATAACAACAGGAAGCCATGGATGTGTTGTGCTTGGTTACAGGATGGTTACGGTGGAATGAGAATCTGGGGAAAGTTTCATGACACTCCCTGTTCCCTTTGAACAAACAAACAAGGACTAAACAGTACAGCCTAACTAAACATCGTTGCTGATTAAGTACACCCATTCATGCTGACCAATTACAATGCATAAGATGAACATTTCCAAAAAAAAGTAGGCATTGTCACGGATCGTCCAAGATAGGTCACAGGAACATAGCGGTGGCCGTAGTTTAATGAGGTATCCCCCCCCCCCATCCGTATTCCTAACCGAATCGCAATCTCATTGAACGATTTTGGAATGGGTAGAACGAGATATTCATTTAGAGCAGGGATCGGCAAAGTGGTAGATATCGACCTCTGGGGGTCGATGTGACTATCCAAGGGGTCGATAAATGTCTAAAGGTCAAAAGAGGTCAATAAATGTCTAAAGGTCAAAAGAGGTTAATAAATACCTAAAACGATTCTGAGTAACATGTAGTAAATATGCAACGCCAACTGGGTGATGAGACAACGAGGGAGAAGCCCACGCTCTTCCCGATGAAGACATCTAGAACAGAGACAATCAGGACTAGTGCGCATTTATCGCCCATAGATATCAGAGTGCTGTTCAGTTATCTGACAACTTTGAATTTACTATGTAATTTTTTTAAAGTTACAGTGCCCATAATGGCGGCCTCTGATAGTAAGATGAAGTGCCGCCAATATTCGCAAGAATATTTAAAATTTGGATTTACACTATCATTTACCAATGAAACAATGCCTATCTAAATTCACTTTTAACGAAGGGGAGGAACAGAATGAACTTGGAAGAGCGTTGTGACTTAAAGCTAAACTGACCAATAACCAACCAAATATTGGTGCACTGGCTACTATTCATCAAACGCATCCTTCTCATTAACCATTCCAAGTAAATTAATAAAATGTATGTAAATTTTTAATTTTCTTTATAAATTTCTTTAAGTATTTTCTTAAATTTCTTTAAATATTTCTTATCGAGAAGCAGTAATGAATAAAAGGGTGAAGGAATTATTATTTTTAAGTTGAGAAATTTATTATTGATAACATTTATTCATTTATTTAACATGATAAGGGTCGATGAGGGATCAAGGATTTTATGAAGGGGTCAATGGCCTAAAATGTTTGCCAACCCCTGATTTAGAGAAACCCAATAAATGTAAGAATAAAAAAAATGCAAGCATTCATATCTCATTTGTGAAAGGAACTACTGGGGGAGGGGCTTCTGGGATTTAGTGATCTTGATGTCCGGTGTGTCAAAACTGTTCTGAAACATTCCACTTTAACACGCTATTAAATGGTCATTTCTAATAAAAATGGCCACTCGGTGTGAAGTCCATTAAAACGTTATGAAGAACACACACACTACCGATATGAATTCTCTTCAACAATGAAGATGAATCCATTACTTTGGGCAGAAGTAGACATGTTGTTACCTATAATATTTGCGTTGCAGGATTAATTCGGTAGCTTTAGCTCAGTCCAAAAATACACTGTTTCCGCTGTTGGAAAGACTCGAGTTAAAATCCGGACTAAAATACAAGAAATATTTATATGGGATTTCACGAGTTAGCCAATCTCCTACAAAACGAATAACCCAACGAAAGTGAGAGGCATAAAACATTCGTCTTGTGCCTTTCTTGAGAGTTATCCTAAACAATAAGAACAGGAGGGAAGCTGAATACATCTAACCGTATATTATTTATATGTTCTTGTTCTATGCACCAGAGTAACCAACTTTTGCAGTACTATATTTGGAATGCCAAGTTGCTGCAACTACTCATTGGCTGGAATACGAGTGCTTTCTGTTTCATTCTACAACTGAATTTTCAAGACTCCTGATTTCTTCTATTCTTCAGGTCGTTGAACAGCTTTTCCCATCATGAAATATTCCCTTAGCTAGATAATATATTATCCAGATCTCAATCATTTCTACGTAGTGGAGATCAGTAGTGTGTGTGTGTGTGTGTGTGTGTGTGTGTGTGTCGAGAATGGAATGCAAGTTTTGGAAAGAATAAGCGAGATTTCTAAACACCGCTGATCTGTTTCACACGTCGTACTGAAATAAACCTGCTAATGAAGAATGAAAGTGAAAACGGGCTTCTGACATATCGGATGAGAACTACAAAACAGCTGTCTGGTCAATAAAATCTTTATCAAAAACAATAATTTAAGACAAATATATGAATCAGTAGTCTTCGTTATAAATAGTTGTTTGGAATTAAGGCCAAAGCGACTAAAGACTATGAAGACAGTGTATCACGTCTCTAACAGGTGTTCTATGTTCGGTTTGCCTCAGCTGTGAGAAAGAAAACCTTGCAAATTATTTTACATACTGGAAGATCAGACTATTCATAAATGTTATGAATCTTGGTAAGCTACTGAATCACTGTCGAAACTTTTAAAGTCTGAAGATGGAAACTGTCAATGTAAAAGCTCCAGATTTCCAGAGCTTACACTGACATTGGTTTTGGTCATCGTAAATTCAAAATGGGATGGCTGTGAAAGAAACTCACGTTTATTAATAAAGAATGTGACTGGTTGCAAAAGGATGAGCTTTTTTGACTAACAAAAGTGATGACTTAAGAAATCAAACAACATATTAGAGAAAACATAATGCCGCCGATGGCATCCAACATTACATTTTTGCTATATTGGCTTGTCAACGTGTCAAATATGTTTTATTTTTTTAATTTTATTTAATTTTTTTTATTTAAATGTTTCTACTAGTATGTAAATACTGATAATTTATGGCAGATATGAATCTGTGATTAAGCAAACAACACGGGCTTTGGAAAGCCATATTTTTAAGTTAAGTTTTGATGCACTGAGATTTTGTTAGTAGTTTCTCCAGGAATAGTAGTACACTTTTCCTTCTCTCTCTCTCTCTCTCTGTGTGTGTGTGTGTGTGTGTGTGTGTGTGTGTGTGTGTGTGTGTGTGTGTGTGTGTGTGTGTGTGTGTGTGTGTGTGTGTGTGTGTGTGTGTGTTGTTTTCATTAGCCTCTGTTATGCAAAATCTACATAATGATTGTTTTTTCCTTTTTTTTTAAACTTTTATCTGTTAGGATTCAAAAGCAAACAAAAACGAAGAAAGAATTTCAGATTCGCCACTAGGTGCATGAAAACAATCAAAATGATCGAACATTGATCAGATGTAAGGCAAAGAATTCTGGAATGCTTCTGTGAACTCCTGTTTGAAGGTAAATATTCTTGTTATTGTTAAAGGAATTGTATCTGCGAATCGATTCTAGCACGCTGATTGAGAGATGTAAGAAACGGTAATTTGACTATTATGACAAAGTAGATTAAACTTTATTACTTCACAGAACAAATGTCGAACTTGACATTTCTAGTAAAAAACATAAAAACTCACTTTGTAAAACTAAGAAAACGAAGTAAATCTACTGTATTGTATCAAATCGACTAACGACATATAATGCATAAAATAGAGAGAGGAATCCGCACAACAAACAGTTTGTTGAAAATAAACTGAAATCATACAGACACTAGTAATCCTTTTCTTGTCCTTTTTTTTTTAATTAATGGTTTTAATGAGAGTTTTTATATTAATTCATTGTGGTGTATAGAAACTATGATAATTACATTATGATAATTTCTACAGTTATTTAACTCAAGCCCAAGTTTTTTTTTTACTTTTTTAATTATTCCTTGTTTTGTAGCTTGCTATGCTTACGTTGCATCTTATTTTTTTTCGAGCCATTCTTCTTATGCTAATATTTTATAAAAAATAAAATAAAATGGAAAAAAAAATTTTTTTTTAATTTCATCATTTCATTCCAAAGACTCATATTTATGATACTCTTTCATGTATGAAGAAGTTTCTGACTTTAATGATTTTTTTTTTCATCTTTTTATTATTAAAGGCTTTTCGTATTATTAGTAATTTGGAGAGCAGACTTTTTTTCCAACTAAGTCGTGATTGTTTGATATCACATCCTCCATAACTTCCTTTGACCCGTTTATTCCAATTTCGAGGATTCTTTACTTTTTTAATGATTGTCATTATTTATTTTTATTTTATTTCCTTCTTGCACACTTGTGATATTCTTTGTTCTTGTTTGTTTTTTTATAAAGTGTTGATGGTGCAAGTTGTATCTAGAATCTGTTCATAGAACTTACAGTAGTTCTTAACTAAGCAATATGAATGGATTTCGGAATGCCTCCTTTCATACGTAAGCTTTTTGTAATTTTTTTTAAAATTTGCAAATTATTATATAAACTAAATCCGAAATGCAAAAGTTTGTTTTTTATGTATATAATGCACACTGCAACACTGCATTTGCTTCGCCGCAATTAAATTAATAAACGATGATGATATTGGGGTCGAAAAGCCCGAGTTCGAATCCAATCTAGGACGAGAAGAACCTTTATAAGTGCTTTTCAACTGAAGGTAAGTTAGCCAGTCTCATATGGGGGGGGGGGGTTAAAGGTTTCCATTCCGCAGACCCTGTGAACACACACACCAATCTCATACATGAGGTTATGAAGAACCTATCAGTGCCGTGTGTAGGGTGGGTGCTGTCGAGGACTGGGAAAGGAGAAACTTACTGGCATTTTTCTTGACGAGATTGAGGTATTAGTTATTCGTGAACATTTCATGAAGAAGGCTGTTACAAAGGTAGATGGAATAGAACAGAAAGAGAAGAAGTAGGGCATGTGCGTCTGCAATTGGATGTGCGTCTGCTGCTCATGTTTTAACAGGACAAAAGGATAGCGGAAAAACATATTTAGAAAAAAAACGCACCTGCTCGTAGGATATGTCTATATGTTAGGTTATTACGCAGAAGAATTACAAACTACATTAAAATGCCTGTAAAACCTCTAACCGGAGAATTTATCCTATTCGTGTATGGAAAAGAGAGAGAGAGAGAAATTATAGCCATATAAATATCAGCATCATAAAGTTTCATCCTTACTAACTTCTTATCGACAATTCTCCTCCGAATCAATCTGTTATCTGTTAAGATTCAAATATTGGTCTATCTAACATTTCGGTTTTCTAAAACAATTCTGAATAAATCAATTTACCTAAATTTTGGTCTTTCTCTTTGTCTTTTTCCTGCCATCTTGGCATCAAAATCTTTTTACTAACTTTCCTCTCCGATTTTGTTTAAGGTGACCATACACCTTATATCAGCAGCTCTCACACGCATTCCTTAATGTCAACAAATATTCCTAATATTCCAGTTTTTAATATGAATTTGCTATTGAAACCATCTATTTGTTCTCCAGTCTTTGATCAATTTTCGACAAATAAAATTGAAGTGGCTTCTGAACAACTGGTTCGAAAGACCTGGGTTAGAATCCCATCAAGAATGTGAAGAACCTTTATTGAACTTTTCAAGTGAAGGTAAGTTAGTCGGTCTCATAAGGAAACGGCAGAGTTTTTCCTTCCGGAAATTCGAGTTTTTCATCCCTCAAAGACAAACCGGTCATTAGAATACACGCAACTAACAGACACAACATACTAGCCTCATAGCTTGAGTTGCTTCGGCCGTAAATCCAAATAAATCTCAACACTTCCTGCTTTCATTTAAAAGCACAAAATTTTGAATATTTTCCTGCAATCAAAAGAATATTTCACGACTCCCGGAAGAACATGAATGTTACAGTAAATTGTTACAGCGAGCTACACTACTCAGATGCTCATCAGAGGTTTCATTTCGTACAATGGAACTTCGTGTTTTCACGAAGTGAAAATGCTCGTGAAATGCTTCGTGAAATGCTCTCAGAATCTCGGTTTTTTTCAATTCAGTCTTAAGACAAAATTTAATTTGGTGAATAAAATTTTAAAATAATTCCAAATGTTATATTTCATTAATATAAATTAAAAGTATGTTTTTGATGAACTGAAAGAAAGAGCTATGCTAAACTGCAGTACGACAATAACTATGGATAAAGGCAGTTATAAAGTTTCTTTGCTGTTACACGCAAATTTCTCCAAGTTGAGGCAGAGAGTTATAATTTACTATGCTATAAAGCATTCAGATCCAAGAGACGCACATATAATACTCATACAAGTTTTTATTTTATTTTATTTTAACAGTTAAAAGGAGAAGTTTCCTTTCCTTTGTTTAATGTAAAAACATTTCTAATAAATTTAGAACAAAAAGAGAAGTATCACAGTGGCCTACTGTCCGGTAAGGACTGGATGGCCGAGTAGATGGCGTATCAACTCCAACTATGGATTGGTATCGTGCGGTGACATATATGTTTTTATTTAGCTAATATTTGAATGAGTCTCCGTAGCTCAGTTGGTATAGACGAAGCCCATTGATTGGAAAGACTTGGGTTCGAATGCCATTTAGGATGCAAAGAACTCTTATCAAGGCTCATACGGAGGTGGAAGGGTTTTTCCTCCCGGAAACTCGGATTTTCCATCCCGCAAAAAAAAAAAAAAAAAAAAAAAACCGGCCTTGTGAAAGCACATAATCTACAGGCATAAAGTACTTGCCCTTAGTGGGATGCAGAACAAGAATGGCAGGCCGGCCGCATTAAATCGCCTAACCCCAACCCTAATAAGGGGATTCAACCCGTCTCAGATGGACGAGAAATGGATGAAATAATTGAATTTTATAAAACGGTGCGACACGTTGGAAGCCTGAAATGGTTTGAACAAGCTCCAAATTTGATCTAGAATTGTCTAACACACACACACACACACACACACACACACACACACACACACACACACACACACACACACACACACGCACACGCACACATCTATGTCATGATTTACTGTAATTTTTAATTAAAATTCTCTTAAAAGCCTAAAATAAAATTTTAGCGGGAAGCAAACAAGAAGCTCAGAAGGAATGCGACAAAATCTTGTTCGAGTTTTCTAGATGATACGTTTCTGGAAAAGGGAAGCGTTAGGAGCGGTTTAAGCGAGGAATTTTATCACGATTCAAGTTAAAAAGGAGCTACCATACAAAAGTGCCATTAAAAAGATGCCAGATATACTATTTCCTCTGCAACAGAGAGTATTGTGTCGGTCCTGTTTATTGTAGTTCATTCGTACGTGAACATACTGTGGATCTATTATATGTTACTCTATAAAACTGCTATACACAAAATCCGAAAGTAAATGTAATAAAAGTCTATTTTATTCATTAAGCAGATGCATGAATCCAATTAATCTGGTCGAGTATCTCCACAAATACTGCGCAGTGACAATTACTTCAGTCCTTTTGGCCGATTTCCAGACATCCATAATTTGTTTTCTTTACTTATGAGTATATTGCAATATGGTGGCCAAGGAAGGATCGTTAGTTGCCATAGAAACGTGGGTCTCCTTACATTAGTTAAAATGTCATGTGACAGGAAATGCACATCACATTACACATCATTATTTACTCTTAAAGGGTGTCCTAACGCATTACTTTGTGTTCTAGTGTTCATTATAGTGCTCACTCGTTGTAGTTGCTTTTTTGGCTATCTACCAATTCCTTTGTTGCCGGAAACAGCAATTACTGAGACGTCCTTTTAAATGGAAGGAAGCCATCTTTGAGATTTAGCTTTTATTCGGGAAATTTCCAGCAGATGACAAGTTGTTCTGCTGATGGTTGCTCGCATTTAACAAGTGCCGTAAAGCCAGCCTTCTAAAAGCACCATACCATACAGTATATTAGTCTGAAGTTCTACTCTCAAGAACATCGATGTCGCTCGATAACTTAGCACTCGTTTCGTGTTGGAAGAGATCATGACCACTCGGCATTGAATACGTTGGAAATTCAAGGAAGGAGCGATCACAGTTGATGGCAACACCATCCCACGCCAATCTGTTAAACGTATAATAATCACTTCCACGAAGTCTAGGTGAAGACAAATTACGATAAACAAAAAAGAAAACAGTGAATAAAAGAATTGAAAAAGGTAACAACTTGGAAATGAACCTTATTAATCGGGTGATAATAAATAACTATGTTTTAAAAATCAAGCAGAAAACCACTAGTGTTATGAAATCTTTTCTCACGCTTGTTTTCAGCGTCTGAATAATATGGATATGGCGTTCAGTGAAACGAAATGATGTCATAAAATGGAAGCTTTTTGTACATAAACTATTGGTATGTTCTAGTTATATATGTTTAATATTATATTACTGTGTTAAATTTAATAATGCGCAAAACTCCCATTTTTATTATTTTGCAGTTAATATGCGTGGACCCCTCAAGGGTTCACTTGAATGAGTACAGGAGAGGCAAACCCGAGGTGCCTGATGCTGGACCATGCCTTACTTCCTGTAATATGTATCTGATATATTATCTGTAGACTGGTCCATCTTCCTTCCTTCCTTCCTTCTTTCTCATCCCCCCCCCCCTTCAATGCTATTAGAGTATTCGGGGGATTGGGTGAATCTTTCCTATTTTGTAATTTCATTTCGTCTTATGCAGTCGGAGTCTAACCTTCTCTCCCAGGTATATGCCTTACTTAGTAGACTAAGTCTCAACCTACTTGGCTGAGAGGATGAATTGGGACCAATACTTCCTAAATATGTAGAAATAGCATCTGCAATTCTACCACTTTTTTTTTTTTTTTTTTTGCAGCGACTTTACTCTAACATGCTAATATGGTTGTGCCTTATTTTATACATCTCATACTGCGCATCGGTTGTCGCGCAGAATAGTCAGAGTCGAGTTCAGGGCTTAGGCAGAGGATCCTGTTTGAGGAGTATACTACAGTCTCCAACAAAACTCTGATATTGTGAACAATGAACACAGAAGGTATGGGATTAATCTTAGAGGGGAACTTTACATAAACACATGAGATGTTCCAGGTGTACAGGTGGGTACTCTTGATGTTGTCTGTAAAGAGATGGAGAGGTATAAAATTGACATTCTCAGATTTACATGGACCAGGTGGAATGGAAAGATCACTCCAAAAGACTCCAAAAGCATCATTGGATAGCTGTGATGCTAAAGATAGTTCAGGCAAGAGCCCCTCTTGGTTATAATCAAGTTAATGGCAGGATACTTTGTATTAGATTAAAGCTCATCCTACCAATGTGCCAATCGTGGTAGTTTATGCACCCCACACAGATAGGCCTGGCGAAGAGAGTGAGGAATTCTATGAAGCCTACAGACTGTTATGGACTGCCTACCAGGGAGAGATGCATTTTACTTAGGGGACCTTAATGTAAAATTGGGAAAGAGTATGAAAGTTAGGCCTGAGCGTGACAAGTTCACCATTTACGTTCACCAAGTTTGCTCTTGGTGAACGTAACACCCGCGGTGAAAGATTGAATTTCTCCATGCTAACAGAATAGTTATTACCAATACCTGCTTCCAGAAACACCCACGACGGACCTATACTTGGACATCTAACATTGAGAGATCAAAACACCAGACTGATTACATGCTATCTCTCCAACGGTGGAAGACAAGCACATCAGAGTCTGGAGCAAAGTGTGATACAGACCATCAGCAAGCAAGAGCCAAAGACTAAGACTCCGAAACTTTCCAAGTCAGGCACGTCCCTCTAGAACGGATGTTAGAGTTATTCCTAGTGGGTTCACAGAAGACACATCAACTCGGTTGAATAATATTTTGGAGGCTAGTGAGGAGAACTCACCTGAACTGTTTTGAGGAGTCAAGATTATATATAATACAGAAAGGTTAATACAGGTTATAATACAAGAAGTATCTCGGCCCAATTAGAAGACCAAGAGACCTATGGATACTATATTCGACATGGAATCTAATTGAAAGAAGGCGGTTGGAAAAATAAAGAGAGACAGGGACTTCTGAATATACGAGATTATATAGAGAGGTCAAAAGAACCATCATGCAAGACAAAGAAAAATTTTATACTAATAAATGTGAAGAGACAGAGTTATAGATGAGGAGACACGTTTACTTAAAAGGATGTTTCGTTTAGTTCGTGACCTAAAGCACAAGTTTAAGGCCAAATTGAATGTCATAAAAGACAGGAGTGGAGCAGTACTAATAGAAGAACTGGAAATCAAAAACAGATAGAAAGAATACTGTGAGGAACTGTAGAGCAAAGAGGATTAGGAAAATTTGGAGGAGTCCCCTCACCAGGAAAATTTCGATTTGGAATCTCCTCCAAGAGCAGTTAAACACCTTAACAGCAATAAGGCCCCGGATGCAGATTGAATCCCACAAGAGTTAATTATGGCCACAGGGGACGGAGGGATAAGAGTGTTCCATAGATTAATTACAAGGATATGAGAGACAAGATCATGGGCTAGAGTAAAAGAAGTCGCTTTTCATACTGTTACATAAGACGGGAGATATGATGGACTGCAAGAACTATAGAACTATTAGTTTAATCTCTCATACATGCAAGATTTTATTATTTATTAAAGATCATTCTAAATAGGATTGAGACCAAAACTGAGGCAGAGATGCGTGAAGAACAAGCAGATTTTAGGAAAGATAAGCATACCAGAGATCAGATCCTTTGCATTAGAGAGAGATCATAGAAAAGTATATAGAACTTAGATTCCCTATGATGATGTGTTTCATAGACGACTCTAAACCTTTTGACTGTGTTTAACATGTGAAACTTTGGGAAGTAATGAAAATAACGGATTTTCCTCAACACATTATCAGGTTAATAACTAATTTGTACAGTGAGCAAGAAGCCACGGTAAGAACTGGTGTTGAATTAACTGATTGGTTTCAGGCTGGAAAGGGAGTTTAGCAAGGATGCCCATTTTCTCTTCATCTGTTTAGTATTCATACTGAGGACAATCTATATATAGATAACTTTAACACAGGAATTAGGATGGGTGGTAGATTGATCAGCAATCTGAGGTACGCTGATGATACAATACTCTTTTATAATGACAAGGAAAAAACTAGATCCAATTCTTGACAAAGTTAACGAGATCAGTAAGAACAGAGGGCTTCAGCTCAATCTTAGCAGGACAAAGTTTATGGTTCTCAGAGGAAATACAGAGAGAGAAGCTCTTTAGAAACAAGTGTACCTTTATGGAAAAAGAATTGAAGTCAGCAAATTAGAATATGTGGGATACATTATTAATGTGAAGGACTGTTGTTCAGAAGACATCAGAAGAAGATTAGGAATTGCTAAACAACAGTCAGAAATTTATTAAAAATCTGAAAGTATGAATCTATCTCCATAGGAACAAATTGAGGATTTTGGATGCAGTTGTTTTTCCAACAGCGACTTATTGATGTGAAATTTGGAACCTAAAGAAGTCTGATAGGAAAAGGATAGCTGCTTTTGAGATGCGATGTTACAGAAGCTTGTCAAATATATCATATACTGAAAAGCGATGGATGCTAGAAACAATGGAAAATGGATGGGTGCTAGAAACCATCGGAAGAACTTAAAGGCTCTTTAAGGATATTGACAGAAGAAAGTTGAAATACTTTGGACACATCGAAAGGATGAAAGGAAGACTTCTCAAAAGAGTAATAGAAAGTAAAGTTCTTGGAAAAAAGAGGAAAGGATAGGCTGGTAATGAGATGGATAGATGGTTGTCTGGAATGATTGATCTTCAGAGAGTTGAATTCTCCAGAAAAGCATATAACAGGACCACCTGGCGAGGACTGGTGTGGCACATCGCTTAGCATCTGAGGGACTATACGGCATCTGTTGATGTCCAATGAATATGCGTGGAAGCCGGAAGTTTAGATCCAACACCTTTTTGACTTTCTGATACAACTGATAGTACAGAGAAACGATTTGGAAAGCTAAGGAATGTTATGGACAGTAATATTAATACTATCAATTTCAGCCTCGTTTAACGAGAGACCGCACAAGTAGTGGATGTCCCTCCCCGCCATGTTATTTTTATATATTAATACAGCTCTTGTCTTCTGTATGTCTTGATATGTAAAACGCATGCTGTCGATATATATATAACATTGTCTCTAGAATTAATAAATGCACATTTCATATTAATAACATACCAAACATCAAGATCTTCCAGTTCGCAATGTCACACGTCAAATAACAGAAATTTATTGGATGGTAAAAGGAATTCGGAATATATAGAAAAGTTCATCGTCTTCATATTATCAACATTTCGTACACGCATCAAACGATTTCAGGAAGCAACAAGCTACTAGAAAGCGTGAATTGGCAATTCGTTATTATTTATCCTCCAATAGATAAACACAGGACGTAAGGATATATGTTTGGCGAAACAATGATGGTCTGGTGACTTAGTTTTATGGATTCCTTTATTAAAGTGCTACCGAATCTTGGGGAAAAATCCGAAAGAGGTTTAGATATAAAGGAATTCAACAGTGCGAAATCGAAAAGACAAAAGATATCGCTCTGTAGCACACAGTCGTAGTTATGGAAGATGAAAAACACATTATCCAAGTCGTGTTAATCGATTCCTCGTTGTATCGGAAATAGAAAAGTAATTCTTTCTCCACTAGAATTGATTTTGACCCGACTTAAGTCTACCAAATTTCTTTAGATGTGCAGTCACAGGTAGTTTTTTATTCTTTTCTAACGTAGGAGGGAGAGATGGATACTAGCAATGTATTTTATTTTTTTCGGATAGTCTGCTGCCTGTAATCATTCGTTCAAAATCCCTTTTCAATACCTCCATTAAAACTAAGAAGTCCCACACCTAACAAAAGAGGAGAATTTTCTGAATGGGTGAACAAAAGAGGAGGGTTTCATAACGTTCAACATTTCGAAACATCGACAAAGTAGACACGTAAACCGGAAGTACAATATCGCACTACAGCTCACAGCTTCATCAGAAACCCATTACAGCGATGTTTTCGTACAGAATAAATTATCTGTCATGAGCAAACTTCGTTAAACCACAGATAAAAGACATTATGATCTCCCTACGTTGGGAGTATTTTACAGCTCAACCTGAGAATACATTTTTCTCGTTGGTTTGGATCATGATAGATGGGTTTTTTTTTGCCTTCTTATTTCATGATGGTTACTGTATCGCTTGCTTTATTCTATAGATTCAAATTAAATTCGATTCCTGTTACCCGCAACCACATTATTAACTGACCAATCAGAAAACTGAAATCCAAATAATCCTGTTAAGTACAGATTTTATACTTTGTCGACACTGTATTTGCGTGAATTAAAAATATGTAATAACTTTGTAATAAATAACTTTAATAAATAAAATAAATAAATTTAATAAATAAATAAATACTTTCTTGTAATTTTGTAATAAAGAAGATTTGGAAGAACTTATTATGAAAGTTAAAGAAGAAAGTGCTAAATATGGCCTTAAACTTAACATCAAAAATACAAACGATATGGCAACATGTGAATTTAACGATTTTGAAGTAGATGGCGAGAAAATGGAAGTAATGAAAATTTTGTGCTCCTAGGATTCCGAACTGATAAAGATGGGTATTGTACTGAAGAAGTTAGAAGATTATTACTCGGAAGGAAAGCAATGACAACTTTAAGCAAGCTCTTTAAAGATAAAGATATATTAGTCTCGCAACAACAATCAAGAATCGTGAAAGCAGTGACATTCCCTGTGGTACTGTATGTATATGAAAGTTGGACCCTGAGAAAGAGTGAAAGAAGAAAGATAGATGCATTTGAATTATGGGTTTGGAGACGCTTACTAAGAATACCATGAACTGCAAAGCAAACCAATAAATTAGTGATAGAATAAAACGAATTACTCCATCGAAGCTATGATCATCAAGCAAAAATTGTCATACTTTGGGCATATTGTGCGAGCAAATGACAGTCTGGAGAAGATGATGATGCTTGCTAAAGTTGGAGGCAGGAGGAGAGGAAGACCAAGAATCAGATGAGTGGATTGAGTTAAAGAAGGACCTGGAAATTCTGAAAGATATGTCCTGGGATAGATCTGAATGGAGAATGTATGTTCATAGAATCATCAGGAGTCGAAAAAAATGACTCGATGGAACATAACAACAATAATAATTTTGTGTCTTTTATGAAGTTTGGGAAGATATTAATAACCTATTATAATAATCTCACTGTCTCATCTGAGTATCATTTCATTATGTGTTTGAATGAACAACATTATTAGGACACGGATTTAAATCGATTTAATTGCATGAACTAACACTAATTACAATTACTAGTCATCATTTGCCTTCAGCCCTATCGTGGCGAAGTCGGTCTGAAAGACTTGGGTATTTTCCCGTCGCAGCAAGAGTGGAATATTTGTAGAGACTGAAGGTTTCAACTCCAGGAACTTCGTTTTTATTTGGAAAACATACTGACTGGTAAAATGTAAATTTACACATTTGTATACTATGCAACAGAGGAAATGATAAGCCAGTTGGATCACCATGCAAGTAATTTCCGGGCAGGGAACTCAACCCTTGAAGGATGGAACCTGCTTTCAAGAAAATGCACCCCATTTTTGTCACAGATAAAAATGAATAAGTGTTGAGTATTAATTTATTCCTTTATCAATGTTCCAAACACAGTACTATCTTGAAGAATAAAATTGCAAAATGGATTATTTTAATAAAAACTACCTGATTTGAATAAATAAGCAAAACAGACGCAAAAAAATCTTTCCATGAAAAATATAAGTAGTGTGATGTCTTTAAGGCGAAGAAAGCAAATACTGTACAACATAAAGAATACATCCAAATCAAGAATATCTGCAAATTCTACTTCCTCGAGAAAATATATACTTTACAGATCCTTTCCAAAAGTAAAAATATTTATATAAAAAAAAAAGAAATTTAGAAGGAAGCAAATTACGTTTTGAAAACGCATAACAAGCGGCTTTTATTTCTTATGGCTACTTGCAATTAAGACTACACACATAATATTGAACACACAGTTAGCTACCGTTATTTGGTTTCCGCTATATCTTGCATTTTCTTTTCGAACATGTTATCTCGCGATCGAACTGATGCTTTTCGTTTCTTTTCGGGTCGTCTACTAACGTTAAAAGTTCGCTTGCGGTGCATAATTAAAAAATAAAAATAAACAAACCGCGAACAAAACTTAAGTGGATTCCTAATGGATGGTTACCTGATTCGTACTGCAGAAAATGAGGTTAAAATATCGAAAGAGCATCGAATGATTTTGTCATTAACTTCGGTTTGTTAGCAGTTCCCTTAAAGCAGGAGTTGCTTTTCGAACTAGATCAACGAAAGAACTGCAGAAGGGAATTGCGACAACCTCAAAGTCTTTAGTACTTTTCTTTTTACAACTAGATCAACGAAAGAACCGCAAGAGAGAATTACGATAACAAAGTCTTTAGTACTAATAGAAAAAAAAATAATATGGACAGTAACTGAAACCTTCACATCCCTGAAATTGTAGGGCAATAGGAAGGTCGAAGGAAAAAATTTTACTCGTACTTAAATATAAAAGAAGCCGTTTACTCCTCTAAACGAACCGTAAAATAGTACTGTAATAATTAATGTGAGGATAAATATTTACTTTAATTAGTACTCGAGGTTATATTTAAATTGCAGGTTTGGAATTAAAGAAACAGACATTTAAATGCTTCTCATTTTAAAGTACAGATGCTATTTGGTTACTAAAGAATAACGGATATTTAACATACTTTAATTGAATAGCTTAAGTAAAATGGAAGCCTTCTAGGATCATGTTTAACAAGCTATGACAACAATAATAATACAAAAACTATGCAATATAAATTACTATTTTAGATCACTATTCTGAATCACAAAAACATATGAATAATAATTTATATTTTAATTTGTAATTTATGTACTTTAATTTATACTTGTCTTGTCTTAACTTTTTTTTCACGAATCATTGAGGTTCTTTAGCTGCGGAATTCACAACCGTGACCGTTTCGAGGATAATGTGGTTGGCCCTATGCCTCCCGGTGTGTCCTATGTCTATAGATGAGTGTGTTCATGGGGCTTGTCTCGTCTGGAGGACGAAAAACCCGAGTTTCCCGTGGAAAAAACCCTTCCTCCATATGAGACCGATTAACTCACCTTTAGTTGAAAAAGACCAGATAAAGATAATCTGACGTAATCATAAAAATATCGGTGGTCAGTTTTGTCCTTCTGGAAACTAGTTTTCCCTCCCTTAAATTCAGACAAATATGATACCAGCTGAAGAGCACACGCAAAGTCCAATCAATCCGAATGGCGAATTTCCTGGAGGAAAAGCACTTCCACCTTGTATAAGAGCGATTATTCGCATTTAGATGTAAGTCCATATAAATGATGTGTTCTTGCGGTCTTACAGCGTTCTCCAAGAGAGCCGAGACTTTTTTTTTTCTTCTTCCACTAAGTCGTCACTTCTTTGGTCTTCTTTCAAAAGTGTTTCAAAGCTCTCATTTTTCTGGGGAAGGTTAATGCTCCACATCTATATCTTTCTAAAGGCGGCCTTCTGGAAGAATGATTTTTTCCTGCAGGCGTACAAAAAACCGAACGAAATCTATTCGAAATCAAGGGACTATGCCTACCAGTGTGTCCTGCATTGCTGGTTGCTGTTATTCTATAAGTAAATACGTCACAGATGCTTTCTAACTTATTTTCACCTTATCAAAACACATTATCATATAAATGGCGTCGTTTCTCATCACTTATTACGAAATCTGTGAAACCGGACAGAAATATGATTTCTGTATTTCTTCATTTTGTTTGTTCTGATTCATAACCTTTGCATTCGTAATAATAGATGGAATAATATAGTTTCATATACCACTAGCATCGAATCTGAGGAGCTCTTCAACGTGAAAGTTGAATTCCAGCATTCGCCTTGAGAGGTGTTTTGTTGGTCAGTATGGAGGATATGGTGTGTTCAGTATGCAATATAATCACACAAATCTCGACAGTTGTAAATGCTTTTAACTTAAAACAAAAAACAACAACTAGGAGTCACTGGTACATGAATGATTAGCTGATGAATGACATTTTTTAACAAAGATCGAATGAGGCTGAATGGCAATGAAAAGAAACCGACAGTGCTTTTCAGTACTCGTCTTCTCGTATCGGTTTATATCAGCTACTTGATTTCACCATCATCCCGTTTGCATCTTTTAATGATGTCGGGTACAGCTGAGTTCGAATGTTCTAAATGCAGTGCCTTCACACGAACAGGTTGATGAATAATATGGCAGTCTATGATAACACAACGGTTTTAGTCGGTTAACTCTAAACCCATTTCTACAATATGCACTATTATGGCAGTAAATGAAATCTTCGAAGCGGGATTGAAAGTGCCTCCTCCGTGTTCTATACGTCGGATTAAAAGCAACGTTATAAAGTGTAATAGAATTACTTGTTGAATGGAAGAAGATAAGGATGAAAGAGAGTGGACACTAAATGATACGGTTTACTTTAAAAATGAAGGGAATGAGGAATTTAACATTAATCATATATTGGGATGGTTGGAATTACAGTCACAGCAACTAATGAAAGCTATGAAGAATATATTGTCTCTTAGTTGTGTATTTGCTAGTTTTGCAGGGTGAAAACCTCTTCCATCCTGTATGAGACTAGCTAACTCACCTTTAGTTGAAATATCCTCTATAACAGTTCCCTGCCAACCAAAGGGATTCGAACCCTTTTCAATCAAAGAGCAAATATCGCAACGTCCTCGCGACTGCGCTACGAAGATAAACCACATTAATTATGGGGTAATTCATACCTGACAGTTAAAATTTTACTGAATAACCAGACGGATACAGAAATTTGTAATGAATCTGGAAAAGAGTTTTTAAAATTCGGATAATATATTTTTTTTTTTCTTGTTGTCTATTATTACATCACGCCTCTTACAATTACCGGAGCAAGTGAAAACTTCAGATCAATAGAGACATCCGCAATTTTTTTTTTGACTATTAGAAAAAGTCCAACTAAGAAATAAATATCCTTCGGTATTGCAATCAAAACTTGCCACGAAGAATAAACTTCATATTAAGCTTTCCTTTCTGATAAATAAGCACTGCTTAACGCTTTCCACCTATTCTAAAACGCTAATGACACATTTTTGTGTTCAGTAACTTAATTTTCCATTCCGCCCACATCAGCTGGTGACAAATTCCAGGTGGCGTCTTAATGGAAGTGTTATTACGTCAGCTGCCATTCCTGTTTTTCGTAATGGTACGGCCCATGTTCCCTGCCAGACACAGTCCTCAAAGACACGCACATCAGCTAGAAGCGCCAGAAAGCTGTTGAAAGCGGCATAGAAATGACGTCACCGTCTGGACTCCCAATCTAACAAAATCAATAAGTGTGGAGACATGCACTTGCGTTGTCCTGCCACCTAGCGAAGCATTTCGCAAAAAAAAGAAAGCGGACAACGCAACAGTCATTCGGACAGCTGGATGTTAAAAAGAAATACAGAACTAGCAAGACCAATCTCAACATTTAAGCACACAGGAAATAAATTCAAATGATACGTTTTTATATAATTGCTGAGTTAGTCCCGCCTTTTAATATCTTGTCACGTACATCAAGATGTCGTATGGCAGGAAACGCTTTTGTACTGACTTCAGGTCAACTACATCAGCAAATGTATTATCATTCGGCTACTGTACAGTTTAACGAGCCTGAAGTACACAATCCATTGAACTAATAGTCTCTCTCTCTCTCTCTCTCTCTCTCTCTCTATATATATATATATATATATATATATATATAATTATTTTTTTTTGAGTAAATATATTACCATTCTTTGCTTCATCACGCAAAAATGCATTCTTGATAAAAAAAAATATGAAATTATGATTTTTTAATTATAAAACTTCGTAAATAATTTAGTTTCGGTCTGCTGACATCTGCTGATTGTCGGAATTGGAACTAGACATCCCAAGGATGTCTAGTTCCAATTCCGACAATCAGAAATAAAATATCACAAATTTCGTGTCAACGAGGAGAGAGAGGGGGAGAGAGAGAGAGAGAGAGAGAGAGAGAGAGAGAGAGAGAGAGAGAGAGAGAGAGAGAGAGAGAGAGAGAGAGAGAGAGAGAGAGAGAGCATTGAGTGTATGTGTGTGTGTATAATGGTACCACACAGATTCTCTTTTTTCCTTATGAAAATCGGAATAAGTAAAAAAGATAAAAACAAAAGTTCACTTCCAAAAGGAATTTAGAATGCAGTTTTTACAAGGGGCGGAGAGATAGGTTTTAAGGAAGAGATTGATAAATGTACATATTTGTAAACATTTCTTATTTTAGATATATTATTTACTTCAAACTTTTAACTAGTCACGTTTATCTGAAATTCTAATGTCCACTATAATTGCGTACCTAATTTTTTTTTCTTTCTTTCTAATTTCTTAACACTATTTGAATGCATTACCAGAATATATATATATATTTTGTCCAATTTTCGTTTGTCCAATAGTTCCTACTGGAACTATTGGGCAAACGAATCAACTTATGTACTCAATAGCCTACGTCGTAACATCTGAATTAGGATATAAGATTAGTGAACCCAAAAAGCAGTAAGGCTCAGGAACCAAAATGGAAGCATCGACTGGAGAATAAAATTCTTAACTCAGAGTAGACGTGAGCAATTTGAAAAACCTTAAGGAAAAGAAGCTGAAAAACACAAAAATCCGAAATAGCCTCATAAAGAGATATAATACTGGAACACGACCTATTGAAGTATTAGAGAAAGTGAAGCAAAAAATAGTTGCAGTTGCAGCTAAAATAAGAAGAATACAGTGCACGCATTGAACAGTACAAGCAAAATTCGATGTTTCGCGCAAATCAGCACCAGTTTTACAAGAAAATTGATTGCTGCAGGAATGATAACCTTAAAGAAAATATAAATATAAATACCAGAGACAAAAAAATACACTAAAGTTTTGGAAAAACCTATGGGACAACCCTAAGAGGAACAATAACAAGGCAAAGTGATTGAACAAATTAGAACGAATCTCAAGAACGAAAAATGGACCAACTGAAAATAACAACTGAAATGGTTCAAAAGCAAGCTAAAAAAATAAAAAATTGGTCAACACCCCGGAAGGATGAATTACATGGCTACTGGTTGAAATATCTAACAGGTTTACACGAAAGACTTGCTAACCAATTTTATGATGTTTTAGAAGGAAAAAGCAAAGAGTGGCTCACAGCAGGAAAACGTTTTTGATCATAAAGGATAAAGAAAAAGGTCCAAACCCAGAAAATTTCCGACCAATAACCTGCCTGCCAACAACTTTTAAGCTACTCACAGGCATACTAGCTGATAAAATATACAGCTATCTTAAAGCAAATTCTCTTCTCCCAATTGAACAAAAAAGTAACAGCAAAAATTCAAGAGGCACAAAAGACCAATTGCTGATTGATGAAATGATTCTTAAAAATTGCAAACGTAGAAAAACCAACCTTCATATGGCTTGGATAGATTATAAAAAAGCGTTTGATTCGGTGCCTCATAGTTGGATTTTAAAATGCACAGAACTATTCGGTATTAGCGAAAACGTGCAAACATTTTTGCAATCCAGCATGAAAAACTGGAAAACAACGTTGGTTCTAAATAGAGAAGAAATTGGAGAGATAAACATAAAAAGGGGCATCTTTCAAGGAGACTCATTATTTTAACTAGATTAATTTAATTTAACTAGAATTTTAAATAAAACTGCTCATGGTTATCAAACTGCGCAAAAGAGTGCAAAGATATCTCACCTCTTATACATGGACGATCTGAAGTTGCATGCGAAATCAGAGAATGAACCCGGATCGTTGCTTAACACTGTGCACATATTCAGTCAAGATATATCAATGGATTTTGGCTTAGACAAATGTGAAATTGCTGGAATAACAAGAGGAAAGTTTGAAGATATGAACGAAATCGAGCTGCTCAATGGTGAAATAATCAAGGCAATAAAATTCGAAGACAGCTACAAATATTTGGGAATTTTAGAAGCATCACAAATTCTGCACAATAAGATCAAAGAAAGAACTAGAGCAGAATACATAAGACGATTAAGAAAACTCCTTAAGTCAATGCTTAATGCTGGAAATTTGATAAAAGCAATTAATACCTGGGCCATACCTGTTCTGAGATATTCAGCAGGCATTGTTGAATGCACCCAGCTAGAGATGGAAGATTTAGACCGAAAAACTCGAAAATTAATGGCAATGCACTTCCCTCAATCCTCGCAGTGACATTGATAGGCTATATCTGTCACGCAAAAAAGGAGGTAGAGGATTATTACAAGTGAAGCAAGTTATTGAAGAAGAAAAACCAAATTTAAATGATTATCTGCAGCAAACAACGGAAAAATTTATAATTGAGGTATGGAAAGAGGGTTTATTTAAACCCATGGAGACAAAATTGGAATACAAAACCAACCAAGTAAAAGTGAGAACTGAAAGATGGAAAAATAAGGCATTGCATGGAAAATACCTTCACAGCATAGAGGACAGCGCTGACAGCAACTTCACCTGGCAATGGTTGAGAAATGGAGCACTAAAGAAAGAAACAGAATCGGTACTTTTTGCAGCACAAGAACTGGCCATTAAAACCAACGTTATGAAGGCAAAAATACAAAAAATTCAAGAAGACAGTAAATGTAGATTGTGCAAAGAAAAGGAAGAAACGGTAGACCACATTATAAGTGGATGCAACAAAATTGTACAAATTGAGTACCGTAAAAGGCATGATAACGTAGTTAAGATAATCCACTGGCATTTACAGTATGTAAAAGTATGGGTTTGAAGTATCTAAAGACTATTGGAAGCATAAAGTTCACCAAAAAGTGGTTGAGAATGAAAAAACTAAAATACTCTGGGATTTTAAAATCCAGACTGACAAAAGCTTGGAATGTAATACACCCGATATCACAGTGGTTGAAAAAAGTGAAAACAAGAGTGTTAAGTTTATCGAAATATCAATACCAGGAGATAGTCGGATTGACGACAAAGAAAATAAAAAAATTACAAAATATCGCGATTTGCAAATCGAAATTGAACGAATCTAGCAAAAGAAAACGAAAGTTGTTCCCATAATAATAGGTACTTTAGGCGCCATCCCTAAAACATTGAAAAACCATCTAGAAGCACTCGAGTTAGATGGATTAAAAATTGGGCAACTGCAAAAGGCCGCTTTGTTCGGCACAGCTTTCATTTTCAGAAAGTATTTCCACAACTCATAAGCCCTTGGGTAGGGCTCGAATTAGTGAAATATAACCAGCCTTTTCTTAAGACTGAGGAAGCAAATCAAGCTTTGATAAATATATATCAATATATATATATATATATATATATATACACACACACACGCGCGAACGACAGAGAAATTATGCTTTGAATTACGATCCAAATTACTTCGCTCTTCTGACAGGTATGTATTACGGTGAGCTAATTTTAATTCAAACTAATCGACCTATAGGGAATAATCTAATTAGAATACAGAACTACAAATTGAACATGATTGCTTGGATCAATGCCAGGTCTAAAAATACTCGCATACTGGAATATCCTTGCATGAAGTAGTTCGTATTATACTAATGCACAGACGGAATGAACTCATTCGTATAACTGTATGAGGAATTACCCGCATCTCCAAAGTGTTGGTAAAAGTAATGAAGAAGTTGCAATATCAACTGAAGAAAGATCAGAAGAAAAGAGAGATAATATTTTTGATGAAATAAGATAAAATTTCAAGTTATGAAACAGCAGTCATTAGTATTAACCGTTTACAAATCAATACATCTCATTTCATCTTCCTTTTCCTTCTTTTACCTTGCGGTGTAGAGGATTTATTAATCATCGGACCTCAAACCATTCACAGGATAAGGCGGTCAGCCCTACGCCCCAGTGTATCCTAGTGTTGAGTTCTCAAGGCCGGTTAGCCGGCTCTGCGGGATGAAAAACCCCAGATAAACTGGGGGAAAACCCTGCTGTCCACGCCCAAGACCGGCTAACTTGGCTATGGCTGAGAAGGATCCTTCAGCAACTCACGTCACCGACGGGAATCGAACCTAAGACACTCCAGGCATATGGTTGCGAAGCGCACAGCCACTAGGCTAACCGCGAGGACACAAATCAATACAGCCATCGTAAATTGCTATCTAATCCTTTAGCAATTCAAGGACAAAAAATAAAATGAAATAGAGGGAGGCATAAACGCTGAAGTTAGTTCAACAATATCTCAATATCTCGAAAATGAATAATATAAGGATATAACGATATAATATAAAGATATAATAAAATTTGTTATTGTAAAATTATTTAATGTTTTTCCTTTACAGCCAAAGTGGAAATTTAAAAAAAAAAAGGGGGGAGGGAGGAAGCGTTCTTGAATCGTCACAAAAAGAGAGGTTCGCTGTATTTCTCGTCAGCATTCGAAGTAGAGAATATTTAAAGTATGGAAAATTCACAGAAAACGTAAAATATTTACATTCATATTTAATTTTTTTAATTGCTTTCTGCTATCAAGAATGAAAGAAGAAAGAATATGTAGAATCGATTAAAAAAAAACACGCTATTAGGGCTTTACTGTTTATTTATTTATTTATTTATTTTTTTTTTAGTATTTGAGGTAGACTGATGAAAGTAGGTTAGACGTAAAGATTTCAAATATATGGCATTTACCTGATAAGAAATGGAAAAGGGTGGAAAAAAAGAACAGCAACTAGTTAGTCACCCAGATGCTGGCAATCTAATCGAAAGTCATATGAAGGCTTTGGAAGGAAGCTAGTCCACAGTACGAGAAACGTATAAGGAGTAAGGGAAAAAAGTCAACTTCGAGGGCAATGGAAATTTTGTCAAAGTAGTTCAGAGCAATCAAAAAAAAGCCAGAGGGAATCTGTTGACGCGCGTTTGTTCAAAAAACGCATCAACAGATTCTTTCTGGGTTTCTTTGGTCTTTGGTAAGATAGATAAATAGATAGATAGATAGAGAGAGAGAGAGACGGAAAGAAACAGGGGGAAGAGAAATTAGTTTGGCTATTTGTATTTTATTCTAGCTAAAACCAAGCCAGTTTTCCTCTTTATGTTAATCGTAAAATATTGATAATAAGCTGAAATATCAAGTTCTCACATGCAGTCATTAGTATCTGCAGTTTACAAATTGACTTTATAAATTCCTTCCTAATCCGTTTTTCAATTAAATTATTATTATTAGACACCTCCACGGAGTCCAAAGACGCATCGGGGGAGGGCACGTGCTCTACAACTCTGTCTCCGCCACTCAATCCACCAACTGACCGCAACTACACCAACGCTATCTGCCGCCGACCACTAGTATTTCCAAAGACGATCAGAAACATCCATGCCCACGGCGGGATTCGAACCCGCAGCCTTTTGGCTGGAGAACGGATACGCTAACCACTCGGCAAACCAGTCTGGGCATGATAAACAAACAAACAAAAATACAATGCAGGATTGAACAAAGTGCAAGCCAAGTCCATATTATCATTATTCTTATTAAGAGAGACCTCCATGGACTCGGGGGCTCGACAATTGAACTCAGGTCTTTAAAAATGAACGGCGCGGTGTTCTTTCGTCCGTCCAATTGCACTATGGGGGCGATTATACCATGGAAAATATCTTAAAAAATGGACGTGCCCATACGAGCCACTAATTTGCTATTGGTCTTGCGATCTTTCATGTATGGGTCAAATTATAAGAAGCATGAAATAAAACTACTGTCACGTGTAGCAAGCGAAAAAAAAAAACAGAAGAAAAAATATCATAAAATGGAATTTTTTTTTTTTTTTTAGTGCCTTATGTCAAACTATTAAATATATAGAAACGTGGACTGCAACATTCGGAACTTCTGTACACATTTCTGTGATCTTGTCCAAAATTTCGCTCTGATTCTACAGTGAAAGAATATACATTAATTTGACAAGATGCTTTCTATTAGGATAAATTTTAGCATTAATAAATTCCTGCCATTACTTGAGAAAGTTTTGGGTGTTAATTCAATAATAAAATACTTTCTCTTTAAAAAATATGCTTTTGGACTAAAAGGTCTAGAAAAGTTACCAGATGTTTTCGCTCACTTCTGTAAGGAATACTTCTTAATCATTTATTGCAATCGAACTTTGATAGAATAATAATCTGTGTTTGTGTGCGTGTGTGTGTGTGAGAGAGAGAGGAAGAAACTGATTGAAGTAAATGCGTGTGTGTTGGGGAGGAAACAAGGAGATAGAGCGAGGAGTGATAGAAAAGTATCAATTAAAATTAACTTCAAAGTATACAAGACAGTAATTAGAGAACATTAATGTGTGGGTTGAGGACATGGATATGAGGGAAGAAAGTGGGGAAAAGATAATTAACAATGGAAAGTCCGAGGACTAAAGATTATGTAAGCAGGTGGGATGAATAATGTCGTCAGAAAACGAAGAGCAATATCGATTAGGCTGATTTAGTGAAGAAAGAAAGTAGAACAAATTGGAGGAGGCACGGAAATTAAAGGAGGAAAAGGCTACACAGAAAAAGGTGTTCTCCGTGAGAAAAAAAAAAAAAAGATGAATCAAATCTCTCTTTTTTTTTAACTGATTTGCTCCCCATCCGATAATCACTGAGTGCTATTTAGATAGCAAGAACAGGCACGTGCACTAATTATCCCTGATTATAGTTAGAATTAAAATTATTGCACGATCGTTAAGGTGGCTACCTGTATTTCTCCCCCACCCCCTACAAAAAGAAAAAAAAAAAACACTCGGAAAGTGATGAATAAAGATAAAAGAAAAAGTTCAGTCAGTACCCTAATTAACGAGAGAGCATCTTCTGGTGTGGAGATTCCCGCTGTGTAAACTCTGATAATTATATTTATAGAAGGTGGAAGAAGCGAATTGCCAGTTCAAATAATCAATTTCGGAAGCTGAATAAGAAAGGTTGTCATTATTTTCCCGCTCCACTTAATTATAATTATGCTTCACATTTTCTCTTAGCTAGAGCGAAAGACGATGGCGATATATTAATTTCTTAAGATGGAGTACTGGGTAAAGAGATTGACTATTTATGAAACTAAACATTTTGGTATTCCGGTATACAGAAATTATCGGGGAGGAACAAGTAATTAATCACCTTCAAAATAAACAAAAACACCAGCATTTATTACACAAACATTCTACAATACTTTTATTTTTCGGTGATGATCAGTAGATGCTAAATAGATCGCGTAATGGCCAAACCCAAACAGAACGTGCATGACAAATATGGCGCCTCCCTCATGACAACAGATGACAAATTAGAACCAATGATAAGAACATAACATTTAACTATCAAATATATGATCGATGTGTGCTTAGACGACTGAATGTGGAAACTAGCATACTGAGAAAATATTTACCTTTATTGTTTACAAGGAAGATTAATAGTTTGACAGCCATAATTGTATGTAGTTGATGCTGCAGCTTTTGCAGATGTCACAGCAAGACAGACTTTCATATGTTGGCTCGATTCAGTTTGTTTAGTCATATTTTACTAATGGATTAAGCCCGGCTAACAGAGCGCACAAAGCAAACATGTAATTCACAAAACTAAAATTCTTCTTTCTTTGGATACATTCTAACCATAAGGAATGCTGAGAGAATATCTCAGATTATCTTAGTTTCCAAACACACATATACAACACATGTTGTAAATGTGTGTTTGAACACGAGACACGATACAATTATAATAATTGAAATTGGAACGGTCTCAATAGTCTCTCATATATCCACTCGTATATCATCAATTATTCATTAAATTTTCTCCATAATTATTCTGTTCGCAGAGATGAAATTCTTGTGTACATAAGAGAGAATTATTTCAGAGAAAGTTATCTGTAACTGAGGAAAGCTGAGTAAATTAATGGGACAAAGACTGACACTTTAAATTAGTAGAGAGTAACAAGTCTTGATCACTGGATTATGGTTACATGAAGCATTTTCTGGATCAAGTTCAGAAAAGGGGATTTGAATTTTCAGAGTATATCCTTTTTTGCAAGGAAGAGGACAAATTTCATTTTCAAAGGGATTTTCCTCTTTTTTTTTAAATCAGTGACAATGCTAGCGCATCTGACACAAAGAATTGTCAACGCTATGGAGACACTTTAATAGACTATCTTGGAAGCTTTTGACTGGGTGTTTCTCCCTGAGGTGCTTTATTTGTTGAAGAAATTGAAGTCTCAGTACAGGTAATTTACAACGGTGTTAACTCGCCAAGAAACTTGACAATGTTTGTGTGTTTATCTCTAGGATTTGCTTTTCGTATATAAAAGTGGTTCCAATCAGTTCTACCAGATACTCATCTACGCTCCTAACAAGACTCAACTATAATGCACTCTTCGACACACAAATGCAGCGCGTCAGTTTTTGAAGGCGCATGCAAAATCTGTAATTGAACTTTTCATTCGAAAAAAAAACAACTGGTTATTGGAATACTGAAAAATAACATAAAAAGTAAAAATAGATTATCACAAAGAAATAATCAACGAGTGACAGATAATGTAAGAGAGTGTAATGCACGTGAAAGGTATTTTTTGTTTTATCAAAGGTCGTGTTATGCTTTTCAGTTCATTTAATACGAAGATAAACCACAACTATAATCTCCGTTTATTAAAATCTTAATGAAGAATATAAGGTGTAATATAAGATATCAACTAGTTGTTGATATTCTTTTGTATTTTGTAGCAAACATATTACAAATTATTTAGGGAGGAAATATCATCCCCAAGCCTCAGTAGCTTAGTCGGTATAGACAAAGCCCTTTGGTTGAAAACATCTCGGTTCGATTCCCATCAGTGACTTGAAAAACCTTTGATCTCTTTCGTCGAAAGGTGAGTTAGTCGGGCTCGTAAGGGAGTTGCACTCAGAAACTGGGGTTTTTCGTCTCCCAGATATCATCCTTGGTCGGTTAGTCTAATTCTCTGTGAATGTGGGGTCATAAATCTACTTTTTGTTCTGTTTGTGTAATAGTATTTTAGGTTTCTCTCATTTTTTTTAAAATTTTTGTTCTACATATATCAACACGCAAGATGAATATAAAGTATCCAACACACGCATAATAAATGGACGATATGAATAGGTGCACTTGATCGGTAAGACCATACCGTTCGACACTTGCTCTATCAGAAATAAGTGGGTTTAATGTATTGGTTTCTTTAAAACAACACCTTAAACTTATAGTGTCCATTATTCATTAACTGTTTATTTAAATGCCTTTTAAAGCGAAGTGCGTTATACCTACTAAGAAAAATACTTTAAAATGGATTTCAAGATTCAGGTTTTAAAAATTATTCATTTTTCCTGTGAAATTAGAGAAATTCAATATATCATACTTCTCTTAAGAGTCCGTCTAAGTGTAATCTAGTTTACTTTGATAGGGAATAAGTATAAGGCATACATACTGTCACATAACTTATTCGAAATAAGGCACTGAACGTTTATCCATCTTAGATCGAACACGAAACAACTGACAGTTAAGTGGTTACTGCACTATTATGAAGCTGCATTAAGGGATCAAAAGCGTGCCAATTGAACTCAAGTAACTTCGCTGCTACTTCGCGATTTTAAATGAATAATTTCCAAAGTCAGCATGCCATGCACAGGAAGTAAAGGTCAAAAGCAATCCCGTACAACTGTACGTGAGTGGGAGAGAGTGCCAGCTTAATCAGTGCTGGCCGCTAAACTATGAGATGATGTGGAGAGGAGCTTAAGAAACGCTAGATGTTTTTAATATAATTCAAACCGAATCAAAATATAATTTATCTCAATATATTTTTTATTTCTGTTCGAGAGGTGATCGCTTGCATTCTCTGTCACCTCACTGATCCAACAATAAAAGCGTATTTACTTCGTTCTTTTTTTTTTTTTTTTCAAATAAGATAAAGATAAATCGAATAGGAATGATCATGTTTGCAGAATCAAGAAAACTCAACTTTGTAGATTATAACCGAGATATGTTTATAGACTTAACTGTGACCAGAAAACAACGAACCTAAGAGATGTTTTCACTAATCTGACTTCGTTTTTAACATTATTTTAGTTTCAGTATACAAACGTTACGAAGAAACTAACATTGCAGGACATAAAATCCGAATTGCCATCAATGTTTATGTCTTTGTTAAATGTAGAGAATAAAATGTCAATAACGGTACACGTCAACAGATTATTATTATTCCATGTAATCTAGAATGGGGAGGGACAAAACAAATAAAAAGTTTAACGAATGAGAGAAAAAAAAACATTAATAAAAGATAGACAGATAGAGAAAGAGATTTATGAAATTCTCTTCATATTTTCTTAAGTGGTCTGTTGTTCCAAGCCTTCTAGAATATCCATCTTTGACAGTACAGAGAGTCCGTGCACCGCATCTCTACTCTATTGAGCACTGTGAATAGCCCTTACGGATAACATGTCTCGGCCATAAAACCTGCAGAGTCATAACAATTTGCCTTTATGTTGTCAGTTATGGATGACAAAAGCAAGAAGAGAGAGACTAAAAATATTTTTCGTTTCGGTGGAGGCACAAAAGCACAGAAAGGATGATATCATAAAGAAGTGCAATATTATTAGAACAGAATTCTTAAACTACGATCATTCCTTATATCTGATTCCAATAAAGCATAATTCTTCCCTTTAACTTTGGATCTGTCAGTCGTTCTGGTATATATCTCAAATAGCCAACCTACCGTCATGGGGGAAGATTGAGACCGAGAAAGAGAGAGACTGCGCCGAAGTAGGTCATTTACATTTTTTTTCTTCTTTTAATAAAATAATAGTGGATTCCTAATTTAAACAAATTTGAGCTTTGCGTGACTTTCTCTTTATTAGCTGAGTTATTTAATGCATCAGAGAGCAAAGCAAATTATCTCAGTAAAAGCAGATCAAGTCGCTTATTGGAGAAACTTGACACTGCATATGGAAACATTTGTTAACCATCCCGACTACGTGCAGTGCAGAAGATTCTAATCCCAGCTAAAATTACATCACACACAATCGCTGTTTACATAATACACGTCATAGTAAACTTCACAGTTAAATATTTTCTATAAAATATCTCTGTTTACGCACACTCGGTTTGTGATGTAGAGACATCCACTCCAAGAATTCATGTTTATTCCACATATTGCAAAACCAATGACGTCGTCTTCCCAGCATTCCAATCGAGGATCTGTAGCGTGCTTAAGATCACATGACAGATTATGCAAAAGTTACCGATGATCGCATCATTTGAATCATTATCGGAAAAATTTTAATTGATGAATTAATTCCGCATGAACAAACTATCACACTTTCAGTTGAAAAGTCCTCATAAGGTTCCTCGTGTCCTGACTGAGCGTATCGTTTCAAATGGTATTCCGAACAACAACGATCGCAGACGTTCGGGTAAAGCAATTAAGGTTATGAGGCCAATATATTACGTCTGTTAATTGCGTGTGTTCTTCTGTCCGATATGTCTGCTTTGCAGGATGAAGAGTGCGAATTTCCGAGAGAAAACTTGCCACTGTCGTATGAGACAGGCAAAATCCGTTTTAGTTGAAAAGCTTCCTCCTCTAATTGCGCCACAGAAGTGCCCTCTGTTAAAGCAGACGGCGCTTTCGTAGCAAAATCCCCTCCATAAATTTTATACCTTTTGGCAGTGCATCGGTAATTATTCCTTATCATCTCCCCTTTTCCCGAAGGTGCAGTTCATGCACATGATAAACAAGTATGATACGGTAACAACCCCAAATACTCCATGCATTTCTGATATTTGTTTCTTTTATTTTAAAAGTTTCAACAAGTGATTCCCTTAAGTTTCGCTTTAGATATAATAGTACTTCAACGTTTGCTTATTTGGAAATGAATACTCATTCCCTCTTATTACTGATTAGGTTACTGAGTTTGCATGCCAAATTAAATGCGTTTCATAATTATTTTAATATTGTTGCCCATCCGATTCGGGTAGCTTTAATCTTTATCCATTCACTACGGCGGTGTTTCCAGTTCATCGCAGTTGGAATGAACAGGTTGCAATCAATAAATGTTTACCTACATTCTCTGGAAACTAAATTCTATTGAAACTAACAAGGACTGGTCGGTGTTGTCCTTAATGAATTTGAAATAACTGTAGGTTTTCGATTATTTCTCAATATTGGATATCAGTAAAAATTGCTGTGAACTTCGTTAGGCAATATTTAGCAGGTTAACAGAGGACTTTCCAGTAATATTTTATTCAACCAAGAAATAGATGGAACCTTTTTTTGGGGGGGGGGGGGGTTGGCTGAGGCTGATTAAAATTATGGCTGACAGATATAAGGCTGCGAGACTTGTCCAGTATATTATAACTGGAAATCGCAGTTTAACTGTTTTGGAAAGAAAAATTCAAAGTTTCCAAAAAAAAAAATAATAAAAGCTGTTATATAGGTGCATGACCGGCTAACTCATCCTCAACGAAAAGTACTTATTAAAAGTTAATTCCGTTACAAAATGGAGTCGACCCACATCTCTCCAACTGAAAAGAGAATGCCATAATGCCTGCAAATGCGCTAAATTGCTTTTTCGCTGAATCCATGTTTCAGCTTACATCCAACCTCGCACCAGATTAAAGCCTGAAGTAAGGGTATTGCACACGCATGAATTTGATATCCACACTAATTGTGAGATGAATTAGCTGATTCACTGTTCTCACACAGGATTTTTAAGTGGATCCCACCGATGAAAGGGATCATTCGTAACTCAGTCGGTTTCGACAGTGCCCTTTTGGAGAGACTTGAATTCGAATCCTGTTAAGATGCTATTACTCTTTCTGTTATTTGTAATTACAGCCGAAGCAACGAACGCTTCCAGACCAGCGTGTGTCGTGTCTTTAAACTGCACCCTTTCTTCTGGCTGGTTTGCTTGTTTTGCGAGATGAAAAAAAAAACGAAAACGAGCTCCCTTCAGATGAATAAAACCTTTTCTCAGTTCGCGCTTTCTAGACAGAATTCAAATCTGGGGTTTAGGATGCTAAGAACCTTTTGGATAGCTTTCAACTGAAGATAAGTTACCGATATCTTACCGGGTAGAAGGTCTTCCCCGGAAACTCGGGTTTTTCATCTAGGCGGAAACGCAGACGCAATTTACAGATATAACACGCTGGCGTCATGGCTTTAGTTGCATCGGCAGTAATTCCGACAATCATCATCTCCCATTAAACGTGAAAACCTTGTATATAATGCACATTTCTTGACAATAGACAAAGGTTTAGGTTTAGATGATCCAGTTACCTTACTCCAGAGATCAAAGATGATCCTTTTCCAAGCCATTTTAAGTGGACTCACATTGGGCAATAAAACTTGTCTATCACTTACGGACTTTAATAAATATCCATGTGAAAACAGGATTTTGAACCCAAATATGCAGAAATATATAAGACATAATAAAATATATATACAACATAAAAATAATATATATAAGACAAAATAAAATGAGATGATCTTCAGTGCACGAAACTTAATAATAATGTTTCAGGAAAGCTGTAACCTATTATCTTAGGTCGACTAAGAGATGTTTTTTTTTTAATAATTTCATTATTATTTTATATGACTTATTTTTATAGAGTCCAAAAACCCAGCTGTAAAGCTGGGTTTTTGGACTCTATAAAAATAATAAATAAATAAAAAATAAGCTACAGAATATTCTCACACCGGACGATGAAATCCAGTTTCAAATTTTAAAAACATTTTTTTTTCTCCTTCCGAGATATTCTTTAAGTGAGATTTAATTTCTTTTTATGGTAAAAAGTCAATGTTTTACGATTTAATGCATTTACGGTGGCGGGGTGTCTTCCCGCATCCTACTCCTGAACTTCTCTGATTGTACTAAGATGATAAACTATTCATAAGTTCCTTTTTTCAGGAGCAACGTACTAAATGTAGGCAACTGTATTCAAAAAATACATCTTCGTTATTAGATATATTCATTGTTATGTCACATTATTCCACCATTTTATTTCTCTTTCTTCTTCTTATACTAAAGTTCGGCTTTAGTTCAGCATATTATATATACTTCAGAAATGATATAACCCAGTGCAGCACGTTTCTGAACTACTCAGAAATGTCCACTAGACGTAAACTTTTATGTGTTCAATAGGGAAAACATTGGTACTTAGGTGTCGGGTTTTTTCACCATATATCAGTCGCTGGGATGACCGTACTTTTCCTGTCCCTTTTCTAAGCTGTTCAACACCCTTCTGAAAATGGAAGTTTAGTATTTACAGCAGCAGCTACTCTATGTCGAAAATGGTAGGTTTTCCACCCATCTCCTTTTTTATTGATAACTGGGATTTTTCTTCCAGAGAAACTGATCAGTTTATTTTGTTGGAATACCCCAAAGAATAAACACAGGCCCAAGTACATCGGCTCTAGGGTAGTAATTTATATACAAATGAGGGAAACATTGACAAAATATGTCTTGCTAGCAAGATTACGAAAATCGATTGGAGAATGTATTTCCAAAATTATTTATGGTAAAACAAAACAAGATTATCCCTTATGTAATACTGAATTCATAATAAAAGAAATTTTGAATGCAATAAACCAAACAAACTTCTCTAAGTCATCTAGTTATGATGAACTTCCTATTGAACTGTGGAAATCTGGTGCATAGCAGCCCTCAGTTTCCTGCTTGAACTTTTTAACCAAATATATACAGGTGAAATTCCAGATGACTGGAAGGCAGGCATCGTAATACCAATTTTTCAAAATTTGAGATAAATGAAGGTGTGAAAATTACAGACCCACAATATTTTTAAGTAATAGCTACAAAATCTTCACACGCATTATTAAAAATAGAATCCAGACTTTAAATGAATGAGATAACAGGAGAAGATCAAACAGACTTCAGATCTGGAAGATCTGGAAGGTCTATTATAGGCCATATTTTTATAATGCAGTTTTATTGACTTCAATCAAGTATTTTATTCCATTGACAGGAACAAAACGATAAACATCTTAAAATCAAAGACTTTAGATTCAAAACTATAAACTTTTATTACCAGTTATAAGGATACCAAAGCACCTGCCAAATTTAATAAAATAAAAAGAGACAAATCAAAGTAGAAAAAGGATTCGTGTAGGTTATCTATTCTTACCAAATTTATTCATATCTATCATGAAGTAATATGCAAATTCATAGCTGAAGAACCAGGTCTATAAATAAATGGCACGAATATCAACCAACCACATTAAATATGCAGACGATGTTATTATTCTTGCAGAATCTGAAGCATAATTGAGAAGAAAAAAAAATGAAGAATGCAAAACTTTTGGGATAAAAATCAATCTAAGCAAAACTGAAACAATAAAAACATGAGGAAAAAATGTCAATAAATTTAGAAAATCATATACTTGAACAAGTAAAGCAATTTACATATCTTGGCAGTCTAATTATCCACAACCTCGACAACACAGAAACAGACATAACAAAGGAGGCTGGTCTAATATGAATAAATTAAACAAAATATGGAAAAATAACAGCATTTCAAAAAGCCTAAAACTTTATAAAACCATTATTATACCTGTTGTTGGAAGTTTTTCTATTTGGTTATACTATAAATTAAAGACACCAAGAAATTATATACGTGGTTTAATCCTTTATCCAAGTGTACCTAAACAAAGTTTGCGGCTGAAGTATTTTCAGGACTGGGGCAACTCGGATAAAAAATCTAACGACTTCACATCACTTGCCTTAGTGTCCCATAATGACAAGCATATCTCCTTGCGGTCATGTATAATGTTATGCATTATGGGAAGGGTCACTACCCAGACCGGTTTCGACCTTTATTGGGTCTCATCAGTGGGAGCCAAACCCGGAGGCGATACTAAGGTTGAAATAATGAAGAAGTAATTTTCATATACGAGTAGCTAAAAGGTGTTACACCTTATTAACTTAATAATCTGAATTAGAGATAGTTGTTGGATAACAATTTGGGTTTTAGGAGATTCATATGAAATGAAGTTCCTCTGAGGAACAAGAATAGAGGATACGAAAGCAGCAGCAACATTTCTTCTGTATGTTTAAAGACAGTCTGTAAATTTCACAGCAAATTCGGTTATAAAAGTAGAGAGCCATTGAAGAGCTGGTGATGTACAATGTATAGCCTCTGCTAGTGAGGTAAGCACCAATTTCCCGTGGCATGACCTGTTTATGCAAACTGACTGGCGAGACTTGTATTGCAATATTATAAGCATATCTTCCCTAGTTGAGAAAGCAACAACTAGAGCCGGAAATGACATTGCTTTTCATCGTTCGTAAAATACTACAGCGGTTCTTATCGGAGGCTTGAAGTAGCTACTGTTACGTTTCATCTCCAGAGTAAGACCTCCGGTTTCAGTAATCCGCCCCCCTTCCTTATACTTCCATGAAATGCAGGCAATGACCTTTTCTTCAATTGTTATTAATAAATTAAGGAGCCACAATTTCCTCCATTTGAGGAGGAAATGGGTCGGGAGGCTTCCCCGTCAACTGGAAAATAATCGATGCTGTTTACTCATGGTTGGCCCTGAAGGGAGTTCGATTATAGCAACGTGCGGGCGGGGTAAGGATACTTTTGTATTGGAGTATGAGAACTCCTTGAGTAGGAGTTGTGGGCACAAGTCTTTCACCTGCTTCATGCCTTTCTTCTATAAGTTTCCTGCACTAACTCAACTATGAAGTATAAGAAAATAAATACTAATGTTACTGCTATTATGAAAAATCTCACAAAAACAATAAATATCACAAAAAGTATGAAAAATATATCAAAAAACTGTAAAAGTATATCTGAAAATATCAACAAAATATGTATATAACTGACAAGTAAAGAGAATGTAAGTGACAAAGCACTTCACATTAATTTCACCATCATATGGGACCTGAATACAAGCAAATGCATTAACGAGATAATACCACCGCTTACAGGCATCAAAAACGCGATACTGTTTCTAACAGAAATCCAACTGACCTCTTTCATGACTATATTTTCACTTCAGCTACTCAGTTACATCATGCATGATGCCCATCCTAAAAAGGAAAGAATATGTGCTTTTGTGAGTCAGACATTCCTTGCCAAAGGTTATTAAACTTGTTATCCAATCTATACGACTTGCTCTGGCTCAAGATTTCATTTCGTCACTTAGAGCTTTTAATTTGCTTATTTCACCGTCCTATATCACACAGTCATGCTACCTTCTTTCACCAGCTAGCTAGCTCTAAAAGTCGATTTCGTATAGTCTCGTTAATCAAACTGTGAAATTGTGTTGCAAGAGCCTAACATTCATGACTCAAACTGGCTTTCCTTCTCCAATTTCAGAGATCAAGCAGGAAGGGAAGCGAAATCTTTCGCTGTCAGTCATGATCTAACTCAAAACATTAACCTGGCAACTAAATTACCAAATAATCATTCTTTCTAACGCTCTGGCCCATTTCTTAACTAGTTCTCCGTCCAAATACACTAACGATGTTTGCTCTCCTTTTAGCATCTCTGACCACAATCTTATATATGTTATTATCTTACAGATCGATCTTTTTCCAGCCAATGTCAGTATCGTATCCCATGGTACTAGAACAATGCCAACCTGAATGACCTCCGGAATTTCTGTGCCTCTTTTCCATCTTCTGCTTCTCCCCCCCCATTCTACCGTAAAAACCTCCAAGCTCCGATTCTCTAAAAATGTGCCGTTATAGTTCAAGTTAGCATATAATCAATGACTCAAATCAAAAGCTGCTTCTCACTGTTTTAAATATATATGTGTTAAAGATACCAAGCTATTTTAAACCTGGTTTTACTCCATTTCCCAAGTAAGCAAACAAACAAGTAAGTCAAGTTTGCACCTGCAAGTATTGCAAGTCTAGGTGACCCCACACGTAGTGCAAGTCAAGGCAACTCGTGGTAAAGATGGATAAGCTCTGATCACTATTCTTAATATTTACCCTTAATGCAAAGCACATCTTCTGGAGGAGATGTATGATGCTATGTATTAAAGGCAAGGGGCCACTACCCAGACCGGTTTCGACCTTATGAATAAGTGAAACGGACTCTAAAAATAAAACGGTCTCGAGAGATCGCCCAACTCCGCGTTGTTCCACTCAATGACACGCTCATCCTGGCACCGAGAAGAACTTCTCAGCATTGGCTCTACCCAGTGGCAGGCTCACTCCACCACCAAGCAGAGCCATAATCTCAGCGGTGGCCCCACTCAGAGACAGGCAAAAACCTGTTCCCAAGCAGACCCTCTCAGAACCCAAGTCTCACCCGCACCGGTTTCGATCTTTATTGAGGTCTCATCAGTGGGAGCCAGGCTAGAAATACCAAGATTTTAGTAATACAAAGCTTATAAGTATTTTACCAGAACAAGTTACCATAATGTGTTTTAACCTTATTAAATAAAAATCTCAGGATGAAAGATAGATGTAGAAAGTATTTTATCTTGGGTATAATAAATGTTGAAGATACCAAGATATTTTAAACCTGGTACTTATAACATTTATTATACCCAAGGTAAAATACTTTCTAAAATTTTGGTATTTCTAGCCTGGCTCTCACTGATAGAGACCTCAATAAAGGTCGAAACCGGTCTGGGTAGTGGCCCTTGCCTTTAATACATAGCGTCATACATCTCCTCCAGGAGATGTGCTTTGCATTAAGGGTAAATATTAAGAATAGTGATCAGAGCTTATCCACCTTTACCACGAGTTGCTTTGACTTGCACTACGAGTGGGGTCACCTAGACTTGCAATATTTGCAGGCGCAAACTTGATTTACTTGTTTTTTTTTGCTTACTTGGGAAATGGAGTAAAACCAGGTTTAAAATAGCTTGGTATCTTTAACATTTATTATACTCAAGGTAAAATACTTTCTATATATATATATATATATATACACACACAGACCAAGATAAATCGCTTCCTACAACACAACGAACAGCTCACAGCATGCTTCCTCTGACCTCTCACCAGAAGGATATCAGAAAAACCCTCATTAGCCTTGATAATAATAAGTCTTCTAGTATAGATGACATCCTATAAATCATGCTAAAACTATCTTCCGAAATCAACATCCATCTTCTATGGCCTATTTGTTGTTATATTCATTTGGTACCTACTCAATAGCATGAAAGCAAGCATTGCCTAAACCAGAATAACCTTAAAAAAGGGAGAAAAAACTCAGCGATAAAACTATTCGTCCTATTGTCCTCAATATAACTTAAAGCGATGGAGAAGGTCAACAACCAGCTTCAAGTAATTTACTGATAGTATCATCAGGAGCAAAAGAAAAACTCTTTTTACTCTTTTTATATGAATCTTAAGGAGGCGTTATATATGATATGCTAATACCATGAGAGAGAGAAAGTCAACGTTAACCTCAGAAGAGAAATCGCTTTTTGCTCGGAGGTTTAGGTATTATTAACAGATATAATAGCGGAAATGGAGAGTCCCTCTGTGTGCAAATGAGAATGAATTGATTTTTTGGTATATCTGAATTCATGAAATTATGGGATCGCAGTCGAAGTATCAGTATTTAAGATTATACAGGTAAATATTCTATAGGTTTTGCGCTTTTTGTGCAGTGCATGGTTTGTTATATGAGAAAGAAACTGCTTTGACCTTTAATGAGAAGAAGAAAAGATAAATGAAATTGCAGTTCAATGTACAACACTGCAAATGTAGAGAAGAAACATTTGGTAAAAGAATAGAATGCGCTACTTAATTTGGAAGTCTGCACTGGCATTACTTCACAAGTATAATGATAAAGACATATCCACGATCACTTTATATGTGAAAATATATGTTTAATTAATAATAATAGTATATGTCTTGATTATGTTTCTTTAAGCAAGTGTAGAAGGTGGAAGCTTCAACTCTTACTTTATGCTAAATCAAATCTGATACTTTGTACATACTCAAAACTACCACGCAGGCGCAGGTTTCTGAGTTTTTACCAGTATATGTTCAAATATGGGTTAAAGCAAGTACGGATTATTAAAATGCAGAGGTTGAGTATTAATACATTTTCCATTATTTTGGAGCGAATTGAAGCGAAAGCGGTATGAAAATAATGTGACGGTACAGATTCATTTGCTAAGGAACAGGGTGTATATAAATATAGACTAATTCCTTATACAAAATAATTATAAAACAGCCGTTACTGTTTTTCATCAGTGGAAAAAGCGGCACAAACAACTTGTGCAGTGAAAACAACTTGCGTAAAATAGTTTAATTGAAAAAAAAAAAGGGATTGGGAATAGGAAACGCTTAAGTGTTTTGATTGGCCAAAATCCTTCTGACAACTTTCGGGCAAAAATGAAATGAAAAATGAAATAAGACCATTTATCAATGCAAGAGTTGGAGAAGTAAAAATCAAGAAAACGTCAATTTTTCTATGTAGGCAAAGGTTGCCATAGATCTATCTGGATCAAAAATGAAGGAAAGCTGAAACCAATTCTTTCAGGAACTAGGAGAAACGATTTTTATTTTTTGCCTTTCCTAAATAATATTTCAAAGCGATGATAGTTTGTTTGCTGGCTTTAGCGTACAGTAGAAGAGAAAGGTAGAGATTTAAAGCTGTGGTTTAAGACTAAAAAAGGAAATGGATATCACTGAGGCAAATGAGACTACATATTTATGAAGTGGATTTGATGGTTTGGATTCTTGTCCCCCCCCTCCCACATGCAAGTGATCCATTCTTCATTCTTTGACAGTTAAGAAAAAGCTGAAATTGGAAAAGAAAAAAATAATCTCTTCGTTAAACCGTACATCCCAACATTTGGACAAAAATCGTAGTCTTCGTAGCATCCTCTTCCCCCATCCTCGTACCATTAGACGACCTCCCACAATGCACATTCTGTCAGAATAGTAACTGCGAGATTATTCGCTATCAGGAAGTAGGCGAATTATGTTCGAGATGGTTGGCTACCGTATATATGTTACTACACTCTAAAGTATCTTATCCAATGGTAAGAAAAACCGCATAATAGAGTTGACAGAGGTCATCCTGCTTACGGTGCATTCTAATTGCTCTTAATACCCATTCTACAATTTTTATGATACTCCTTCACCCTCTCGTCTGCATGACAGTTTTTATTTTTATTTTATTTTCTTATTCGACTTCCACGAAGGATTGTAAGCCTAGAGTATATTAGCACCTTGGGTGGCGTAAGGTGTTTGTAATCGACTTCTTTTAGCTGATCTTTATCCATACAGTTACACTGTTGTTCTAAATAATTATTATTGTTCCGGGAAACTCCAAGGAGTTGCCCGGAACAATGATGTTAGGGCCGCCCTCATCGAGGGAGGCCCTAACATCATGTCAAGAACAACTATTCGACATTGACACAGTATCTATCATACCTTGCCTTGAACTCATTCACGCTCGTAGCACCCACAACAGACTCTGGAAGCTTATTCCACTCATTCACCACTCTCCAAGTAAAAAACCTAGCTCTAACTCCCTTGTCAACCACGCTCTTACCTAGCTTCCATGCATGGCCCCCAGTCCTCCCACCACCAGTCATATTTTCAAAAATATCTTCTGGATCAATCTTATAGAAACCCTTGAGTAATTTGAATGTCTCAATCATATCACCCCTCCTTCGCCTATCGTCCAATCTCTGCAACCCGATAATCAAGTCGAATAACTGAGATCGTGGTCCTTTTGGAGAATAGCACTGATACCAGCCAAACAAATATACAACTTAAAGATTCTCGAGTAAATTCTGGCATCGAACAAGGCAAAGTGAATGGAAGAGGAAATTTTAGCTCAATTTCCTGTTATCGTATTTCATTGCTCCAATGGAATAATGATTAAAAAATATTTATTTGTGCTGCATACAAAGAAGCTCAAAAAGAATACTATGTACAGATTTCTAAAATAAAATAATTAAAATTAATGAAACAAGATATTTATTCATCTATTACTTGTAAATACATCGAAATTCGACCATGCTATTTAAATATCTAGCCATTATTTTACGCATCCCTTTTTTGTTCGAGTATTAAATATTTTAAGCAAGATAATCAGATATGAGATTGCTGTTCATTCCTGCTACGGAAAAAAAATGTAAACTCTACATTAGTTAATGCAGCTGCTATACTATCAGAAAAGCACACGCATCTTAAGATGTCTTTGTATATAAAGGAAGCGGACTAAATTAGGTCATTTTGTTTATGTAAGAGAAAGCGAGTGTATTCTTTTAATGGAAAATATGCTAATTAGCAAAATGCGAATATTTTATTTTTTCTCGCGTCAATTATTTAGTCACTCAAGCAGATGAACATAAAAAGCATTTTGTAATAACAAGTGCACATGCATTGACTCTTGCTGTTTAACATTCTCGTCTTAGTTTTGAAATACTCTGAAAATTTATCTAGATTAATTAATCAGATTGAAGCACAGTTTCCGAATGTTTTATTGGAACGAAAATGTCGAAAAATCTAAGAGAAAAAAATCATACCGTGTAATGTTCCATGGATATAATGAGATCTTTAAAGAGGCATAATATGAATACATGTGGGTGGATAGATGATGTAAGTAATCTATTTGATAATGCTCATTAGCCAACTTGCTAACTATTTTAAGGCTATTACATATGCATTTTACATCTACGTCTTTTAAGCCATCAACCTAATTAATGCAATAAGGCGATTAATACTATCCACTCATTGCTGTGTTTTTCAATTTTTCGAGATGAAACACTCGATTTTCCGAGTGAAAATCGAGTGTGAAAAGTCTTTACAAAACGTTCTTCGTATGCTAGATGGTGTTCAAACAAAGACTTTTGGATTAAAAAGCATCTCGGGTTTTCTATTCTTACTTTTTGCGAATCTGTATTTGGAAAAGTTCACTTAACCAGCCCTGGTACCTATCACACAAATTGTCCATGCGAAAAAGAATACGCGAATGATATTTGCATAGAGTGGGAAAATTGTGAGGAAAACAAATAACAATTCTGAACTGTTTTAGAAGCCAGTAAGTCAAAATTTTCCATCACTGTGGAGATGGAAAATATGGCTCATTCCTTTCTGTGGACCTTCTATTTATAAAAAGATCTAACACAAAAACGTTTGACAAAAGCATTTACCGAAACCAATGGATACATTACTGTTATGCATCGTCCTATTACAGAACTCTAGACCGTGAGCCATTAAGAGCATAATTAACAGCACTATTTATTGACAACGACTGCAAGAAGAAGGTAATCCAAGTTATTATACCGTGTGAGGAAGAGAGAGAGAGAGAGAGAGAGAGAGAGAGAGAGATTCGGCATCAGCACAAAATACAAAGGACACATAAGGCACATAAGTTTGACACATAAGGCTGAGATCAATCTTCTCCAGCTTCCTATGTTCTTGACAATTAATTTTCGCTTTTCTTCAGCTCTTCCAAACATCTTCCTTTTTATGTCATTTTTTGCTAAGTCAGTAAGCTTCTATTTTACCTTCCGGGATTCATGTCAAAGCTGCATTTGGAATTTCTCGTCCATTCTCAGTACACGTCCAATCCACTTCAATTTGTGTTGCTTTATCTTCATTCGCATTATTTCTTATGCAAGTGTCAATATACTTCATCGTTTTTGTACGTTGCAGCCAAAACAGTTTTAATATTTTAAGTAATCACTTTGTTTGAAAACCATTTGGATCCCCCCTCCCCTATTTTTTTAGATCTCTGATCCGGATGATAACCAGCCCTTCACATATTGCTACTGAGGATTTTTATTTTGGTTTTATTTTAATATTTGGACGATTTCCACATATTATTTAATCTGAAACAGTATTTACTTTCAAAAATTTTTCTGTTATATCCACATCAGTATCAACCTTCAGTATCAACATTAACTTTCAAGTATGTAAAATTAGCTTCTACTCTATGTTGGTCAAATGTAATTTCTGTTATTTGTTGTTCAGTTTAAGAGATTTTATTCAATTTAAGTCGAGTCTTTTAGCTGTCTTATACAATGTTTATGATTTTGCATGCATAGTAGTATTTTCTGATGATATAAAACTAGGTTACATCAGCTACTCGTCTTGCTTTAACATCAAAGATAACTTTTAAAGCAACTCTTGATTTCAAGTTGATCAGCTTGTTTTATTTTTATTTTTTAAAAATATGTCGGACATAATTCCTAGACTACTGTACAGAATCACCACGAGTAGACGCATGAAACTGTCTGGAATGTCAAGATAACTTCTGGTATTGGTTTTTTCGGATACCACCATGAGAGTTCTGCTCCCAACTAGGAGAAAAGAAATGTTCACGTACCACAATACTACGACAATTAACAAGTGAGATACATTCTAGTAAATACCCTTCTTCTAGCAGGAGTCCATACCTATATAAATAGGTCGACATGATTTCAAGACTATTATGATTCATTATTCAACAGTTAACAGTATATTAAATCTTTCCAATGTTTTAATGTCCGATCACGACGTGTTCACGACTGAATAGCACGTTGTTGTTACGTGCTATTCAGTCGTTTTCGACTCTTGGTGATCCTTTGAACAAAGGTTCTCCATCCCACTCGGCCTTTTGTCCTTTCCTTCAGTAACTGTAAGTTCAAGTTGGTAAGTTCTTTTATGTTGTCCACCCAACTCTTTTGTGGTCTTCTTCTTTTCATTCCCTCAATCTTCCCCAACATAACTGCTTTTTCCAATGATTTATTAGTTCGCATAATATGAAGAAAATACATCATCTATATCAAAGTACATCATTGCATTATTTCTTGCATAATTCTTGCATTGTTTGTCATGATGTTTGGAAGTAGTTCTTCCATATAAATCAAGGGATACGAAGGTATGTAATTCTGGCATAAACCTGTACTGCTGTGGACTCGCATACTGCTAACTAATTTCGAGAATACCGAAGCACGACAGAAGGCATTCATCTTTTTCTATACTTTCTATTTTTTTCTCGCTTTTTATGTGGTTTCCTGGCAGTTTATTGGTTTTATTTTTGCCCTTACATTTTGTTTTTAAAAATCCCACCACAGTTGTTTTGGAATGCTAAAGTGATTATCGGCTAATATGCATTCCCACGATAATACTTTGCTAGAAGTCGGCTAATTCTAAATATTCTTTCTAGAATGGTAAGAATCATATTTTGCCATGTACACTATCACGAGTAAGCACTATTTGAGAAAATGCTATACTATTTTTGTATATATTTTTCTGTATAGTATGCGTATATTATTTTTGTCATCCCCTCACTCCTTCCAAAGCAGTAACTAGCAAGTCTATACATTATGAGTGTTTCTATCCTGCTTTGTTTCACCGCTCAAAACCATTCTGGAAGTGACAGATCTGTATGAATGGGATTGGGTTGGGTTGGGAAGGGTTTAGCATGAGGGTCAAAGTAAATGAGATTATTAAGTCTGCGTGTTGTCAGTTCTCGTCGATTTACTTGTTTTGAAGGAGGAAAATCCAGTTTCATGAAGAAAAATGCTGCTATCTCCGTATGAAGCTATCTAACTCCTTCAGCAGAAAAGTTATTAACGGTTCTTTGACCCGAGATATTTAAACCATAGTCATTCCAACCGAAATCTCTACATGAGATATCGACTAACCACACTCAGTTGAAAAGCCTTCATAAATGTTTCTCGCATCATGATGAGATTCTAAAGCAGGTATTTTTCAGCGAAGGGCAAAATATAATTACAATAAAAATTTAGAGCCACTGTAGTTAGTTAGTATTGAAGAAACCCTTTCTGTTGGAATGATCTGGGTTTGAATCCATCCCATTCAGCAAGCGAAGAATCTTCAGAAGGGCTTTTCAACTAATGGAGGGAGGTTAGCCGGTTTCTTCGGTTTCATACAATGTGACAGGGTTTTTCATCCTGACAAGCTGGCCAGAAAGTATTTTGAATATGCACAGAAAACTGTGTAGTAGTAACCACGTAGGAAGCCAATAATGATATTTATATGAAGTTAAGTTTCTTAGCTGTAACAAACATGCCTAACATTTAGAGAAAAGTGAAGGTGAAATGTGGCAAAATATAAAATATATTAGGAATGAAATAAGGTAGGAATTAAACAAACTGTACTTTAAATTTTACGATTTATCGGCATTTTTAAAGAAATTATCAAAATCATTTACCATATATTTCACAATTACAATCTTCATATAGTGAGATAAAATATTTGCTTAATCACAAGGCACAACATCTAATTCGAAATTATCCCCAACAGAAATCCCAGCAACCAAAATATAATACATTCAAGTCTGCGCTTCAAAGATGAGAAGACATCGGATGTAACTTTGTAATTTTCGAAATAATAGAAATGTGCTTGTAATATGTAGAAACATTACTTGGACATTTTCTGCACTGCACAGAATAAAACAGATGATAAATTACACTGGAAGCGAAGTGCAGCAAAAAAGTACATTTGTCATAAAATTCCCGACACTCAGTGATATACAGCTAATAACTTATCAGATGCGGGAAAAAAATCAAAGTTACTAGTGGCACCAAAAAATTTCACATCTCTAAAATAAATTATCCTCAGATGAAAGGTCGCTCAGAGTTAAATCAATGAAGGATTTAAAACAACTCTGAAAGAAGAGGAGACTTTAGAAATACTTGGAAATGTAGCTGATTCGAGAAACTCAAAAATATGATAACTGATAACTTCATTTCATATTTGACAGTATCGATAAAACCAGAGAATACGAGAATAAATCAGTAATTAATAAATGTGCACTGAATTTCCTTTTAAAAAATAATATGCAGGAGTGTGTTGTTGTGTTTTAAATTTCTATTTATTAAGAATTTAAAAAATTTAAGTTAATTAATATAATGAAACGCAGTATGGACAAGATTGGCAAAGAACATAAACCTGAGCATCAATAATAAGACGATAAAACCGTGCAAGGTTTTTTTTCCAGAACAATTGTTTTAACTTTCACTTTAAACTAGAAAATTTATATAAAGTGTTATTCTATCCAGAGACAGTGCATGTGTAAATCAATGTGAGTAACATTCCAATTTTGTCACTTCTACACAAGAAAGGTCCTAAAACAATAAATATTTGGGTAGATAATCCGCGAACCCTGTTTTCGAAACCAAACACGGTATGGATTCAAGTTACTTCAGACCTCCAGTAAGGAGGGGTTTCATACAAGGCGATAATAAAAAAATTAAATTTTCACATAAAATTTCATTTCAGATAGTTGTTGGTTATTTCTCTTAAAAACTTAATTTTCTAATGTTTATAAATTTTTATTCTTAGAGAGCAGGCTCTTCTTCCCAGTAATTCTACTTCATCTGCAAATCTGTTCAGCTTATTCTCAAGCGGACTTTCCTCTTTCATGGAGTGAGAATTTTCTTTGCCTAACAACCACCATTACCCATCCTTTTCGTATAGCCATTATATCATAATCTTTGATTATCGATGTTACTAGCAGAAGATTACTCAATGGTTTAACCATTGAACAATCCGTGGCGCAGTCATTAAGGTGATATCTTCTCTTCGGCTATAAAGACCTGAGTTCGAATCACGTCTCAAACACGAAGGTTTAGTTTTCTTCCCGCAAAAAAAACATCCAAATCGTCCAGCATACAAGCATTTAAAAGACGTACTGTACTCACTTTATTTTCTTAGCTGCTTCTCAATTTCTTACATTACGCAAGCATATTACTCAACTATTTCATCTCCAGTAATCTATTTCAACTGCTTCAAGTCTTGTTTTAAGATTCGTACATATGGTCCATTCTTCTTCATTTCATCAAAATGAATTCTAAAAATTTGTGTTTCACATAAATATATAATTGTTAATGGTAGACAATTTTTTGTTGGCTGGTATAAACTACTATGCAGCTTATTAAACATCCAAAGGCGGATTGAAAAAGTCTCCAGGTATGGTTGGTCTCTAAAGCAGAAATGCCGAACTCTTTAACCCCTTAGCTTACCCACAGTAATGGTAATGTGCGAAAAGTTACAATCTTTCATGGTTGGAATGCACATAACAAGAAGTCATTCAAACTATAAAATTCAATACACGAAAGATTGTTTGAAAGATTCTTTGTATTTCAAAATTCTCCCATAAACTGTTTAAAAGGAGACACTAATTTACTGCTCCTAATAAAAAGTTTGCAAGCTTCTAATTTAAGGCTTACTAGTTGCCATTGAACATTAGAAGAATAAAGATATGTCACGTTGTTATATAATAAAATATTCTAAAACTAAAGACAAGATTACTCTTAAACCTCAATGTCATTGAAAAGTATTTTTTCGATTGCGAATTCTGATGAATTGCCACAAACAGATATCACAATTCTTTATCAGCTATGTCTTCGATGAAAAAAAACCCAAAAAACTTCAGAGAAGCTCATGTAAGGCACTTACTAAAACTCTGTATCAAAATCAAATACCAGTACCGGTTATATGTGTTATTTTATTTTATTTTTCTTTTAAAGTTATAACCATTTATGCAATGTTTAGCTAACACTCGAGTGTTTTTGTTAGTCAGGGGAAGATGATGAAGGGTGGATTACCTTAGAACAACAAGAAAAGACCGTCTGTCCCTTTTTATGCTTCAAAGGCTTATGGAAGACAACCATTATTAATAGTCTATAAACGTGATTAATGATTTTCCATTAAGCTGGAGATGATGCAGGAGGTAACTACATAAAATAATTGCAAAGATTTCTAAATACGTACTGCATGACAAAATCTGTGCGTACTCGTAAAAGAGAAGAAAACATGTTTCACTGAGTCATGATTAAAGTATGTGTTTTAGTTAAAGAGGAATCTAAATGCTGTTCCCTCTTATTAGCATTTTTTACAATTTGAATTTCATTAAACTTCATTCCCAAAATTGGACAATATGCTTCTTAATTAACTTCCATCTTTTTATTGCAAGAAAAATAACGTGAACAAATACCGAAGCAGCAAATTAAGTTAATATTCTTTGTTAGAAGAGCTTTGTCTGTGCAAGTGAATATCCTGTCAGTGAACATAAGCAGACTCGGCCAACTTTTGTATTCTGAAATTTCAGAAATTCATATTTTTGAGAATTATTCATCGTTACATAATCACCACAACATAAATAAATTATGAATAAGATGAGTGTAATTATTTAAAAGAATAATAGAGTTGTCATTTATTTCATCCGAAGTAAAAAAAAAACTTATGTATTTATCAAACACCTCAAACTTACGGCCTTTCATAAACACTTAGACATTTCTTTTATGTTCTCTTTGCTATCTTTCTGTTTAGAATCCAATGTGAACTGAATTCGTCATATTAATGTAATGTACTAAAGTTTGGTATCTTAAAAATCGCAATTACTTTTAGATTACGTATTTCAAGAATTGTTCTGTTACTTTCAAAAATGTAATGAAATCACCAGTTACAAAATGCATGCAACTTATTTAATATTATAATATTTAATATAAAACGGTAAAATATAATTCCTTTTTGATATATCACTCTTACTCACGAAGGATTACAAAAACTTATAGGATTGATAAAAAGAAAATTCCCCGGTAGATTACTACTAGGGCAGGAAAAATGACTAGGGGTCATTCCTGGAAATTAAGTGTGTAATCAGAGCGTGAGGACCAAACTGTTTGCTCAAAGAATGGTGAATGCATGAAATGGGTTGCCAGAGTCAGTTATGAGTGTTTTGTAGGTGCATGAGTTCAGAGAAAAATATGACAAGTACTGTGCAGATAGTTAGTGTTTGGTGAAATGTTAGTGGACCTTCCGCGATCACTCGGAATGGTCCACTAGCATTTTATCAAACATTAACAGTCCCTAATATAATAATACTAAGCTATAGAATATTTAGTCCCAGGTTGCACCAGATGTTGAGAAGAGAGCAGAAACTTACTGATGTTCTTTGTGAACAGATGGAGCGGTTTTTAGGAAATACTAGAAGAGGAAAGAGCTCTGTTACAGAGAATAAAACTGGTAGAATAAAATGCATTCAGGAAAAATTGGCTGAGAGGGGATAATCTGAATGGTAATAGATGGAAAACTACCCACCGCTCTCATTTTTCTTAGTTTAGGAGTGCAGGAATGCTGAGGTGATAGCACAGCAGAAGAACACTCAGGGAAATAACAAATGGAAATGCATAAGGCCAAGAAAGTTGTTTGTGAGAGGCTAGAGTAATCTGTGTGTGTGTGTGTGTGTGTGTGTGTGTGTGTGTGTGTGTGTGTGTGTGTGTGTGTGTGTGTGTGTGTGTGTGTGTGTGTGTGTGTGTGTGTGTGTGTGTGTGTGTGTGTGTGTGTGTAAGAGAGAGAGAGAGAGAGAGAGAGAGAAATTGGCTGCCTCTCTCAAAAGTGAGAACAGTATTCAAAAGTTTGGAATTTGGGATGGAGCGGATATGAGATTTGTCCACAGTTGGGGATTGTTGTACAAGTGAGAAATAATATTTTTTTTTATGTTAGGCTCATACACCAGAGGTTGATTGATCAATCAATAGTACGTTAGTACCGTGTATTGGAAGATATTTTAGGAAAGGGAGAACTTGTTCACATTGGATTTGAAAGGCTGTGCGTTGTATTCTTTGGAAAGTGCATGTGGGGGGGGGGATTATTCCAGAGTACAGTAGTAGTAAGAATGAAGGAGCAGGAAGAGAAACTTGTTCTATGAGTATGGAGTTGGACTGTGAATTGATGTTGGGTGGTATTGCACGTATTTCAATGGATTTGGTAGAGAAGGGAAATTACTGATGATAGTTCTGATAAACATTTACCAGGGAAATATTTACAGAGGATGCATGCAGTAGACACTAAACGCCTCTGCGAGAGTGGTTGCAATTAACTGGTAAGAGATGAGACGTTAATCAGTCAACTGCTCTCTTCTATACTGCGTCGAAAATCTGGGGGAAACCTCACAAAATTTGCGAGCATTACTCGACAGTAAAAAAAAACAAAACTTTTTTAAATATTGAGGAGGTGTTGTGCCAGGAAAAACATAAAATGTAAATAATGCAAGCTTCAAAAGAGAAATCTAAAATTATCTGAGTATCATTTATAGTGAAGCGAGTTTTTTTTCCTTATTCTTCTCTATTTTGATGACAACTAAGTTCATTTGGTTGTGCGCACTTAATTAAGAATAATAGAGATAGCTACTTATTACATTGATTTGGATGATTGGGGAATAATATTGGCGAATTGTATCATTTGTCAAGTGAGAAGAAAGAAGAGAACAGAATATAACTAACATTTGAAAAATTTGGCAGAATTTGAGCTCAGCGAGAGGGTACCATTTTATATAGAGCAGCAAGAGGTAGGCGAAAATCTAAAGAGAAGAAGCTGTCGTTATGAAGCATAGTGAATAGCCAAGACATATTGATCACTTAATTACAAAAGTGGAAGGACCATAAAATAGTATTTTACTGAGTAAACCTTGTAACATTCTCTAAAATATAATAAAATTATATTTTCAAACTTGATGGGATGATGTCTCAATTCCTATCTTACCGTTTTAAGCAGAGGACAATATTTTTACTCTCTACTATGCTAGTCTTTTCTTTCTTTCTTTTTTCTTTCTTTTTTTTTTTGTTTTTGTTTACGGTACTTACTATGTGATTACTTGACGTAATCTTTGCAAAGGAAAGATTGTTTCAAAATTTTAAATAAATGTATATTAATAATTTTAAACAATATTTAATATTTTTAACGGTACACGTATATCCTTGTGACAACGTTTCTAGTATCATAATGCTAGACCACCAAGAAAAAAGACCGTGACAGGTTCGAATTTAGTTGTCGCCTATAGGAACTTTTTCTAAAACTTTTTTTTTTCAGCATGTTTTAATTAATTGATCTCTGGCACAGGCAAATAGAGTCCCACCACCGGAAATGTAACTTTTTTAAAAAAAAAGTTAAAGAAAAAAACACGTCTAAGAAAAAAACGAACTGTACAATCCACACTATTTCAAACAATTCGATGTGTTAGAATTCCCAGACTGCGGTAGTTGTTTGAGTCATTCTAATCCTAATGTCTGAAAATTATCGATAGCTATAAGGCTATGCTACTGGCAACGAGTACAGTGGAGACAGCTGCCCTACCGATTTTTGATAGTTAAGCTAAAAGAACTCCGCCTATTTTGGGGATTGAAAAGTCGTTAGCCAATTTATTTTCATACATTTAATGTTTTCGAAAAAACAAGCATCAAAGCTAAACATAACTAAAAAAAACTTTGAGAAATACTAGTACAATGTTCTAACTAGTTTCTGATACTTATATGTGCATGCAGCGGCTAAATAGACAGGAGATTTATTATATAAAAATATTAAAAAAGAAAGAAAGAAAGAAATTACAAAATACAAAAAAAAAAAAAATCTTAGCCCACCCACAGTATGGTGTTCTGATGTGTTATAGGTTTACAACCTCTCGTGCTGGTAGTCACAGAACAGAATGATGTTTAATACTTACGTTAAATCGAGACAAAAGTTGAACGAACTCTAACCTGAAACAAATAATTACCGTTTATAGGTGTGAAAAGGCACACCTTATTTGTAATCAGATACAGAAGAACAATGTGTGAAATTAAATATGCAATGCAATGTTTGCTTTTAAAACTGCTTTAAACTGTCGTATATATTTATAAACAGCAGTAAGATTTCTATTAAATATCCACAGTCCAAATAGATTTAGATTAGCAATTAAAAATCCTGTGAAAAATAACGAAATTTATGCAAAAATTTAATTATTAAAAAGCGCTCAGGGAGGGTAAGGAAAGATAATCATCTTCCACATGGAAAATATTCTTAGATTTCCTTGTTTCCAATCTTATTCATTTTCAGCGGGCGCCAGCATTAATTTCAATCAAGAATCCATGTGTCTTTTAAGTTCACATGATTCCCGGAGATTCATCTTTACCTGCTTTAATGACGGTCACCTTAGACGAAGTAACATGCCGTGTACGTTTTGTGTGAATTTGCTTTCTTAATTAGTAATTTACATAACGCAGCTGAGCGAAACCTATCACACTTAATCACAATGATAACATAAAAAGAAGGATTTGTACTCAAAAGTATTAAATATTATGTCTTCAGAACACTTCCAAAAGAACGAACACGATATTTGCATTTGGTATAAAATAAATCAATAAAATAATATAAATAAAAAGGGAAGTTCCAATTCCGTCTAGGTGGCAGATTTCAGTTAGTATGTAAAATTCGATTACCGGGCATAATACATTATAATATAATGTATTATGCCCGGATATAAAAAAGATTATATCAGACGTTTCAACTACACGAAAATCCCAACGAAACTTGAACTTCGTGAATAGCAACTGGTGAACTTGGCAACATTTTTTTCTGTATAGAGCAGTATTTCCCAACGTTTTTTGGATTATGCCCCACCTCGACGCCTCAGAGATTTTGATGTCCCCCCTTCCCTCTTGCCGACAATGGTGAGTGTTTTGAGTATATCAGTGAAGAGGTGACGAATGCAACATCATTTTCAAGTTGCTCCAAAAAATATTCAAATTGGCCCACGTTGAGAGAAACATTGGTATAAAGCCATGTGTTTCTGCATATTGTCACCTAAGATTATATCAGAAGTTTCTCTGACCATGATCGGATGTTTTCTACACCATAGTAATAAGAAATTAGTCTGTGTATTAAAATAATATGTGTATACGAACAACGATTTGGCATGAATTTCCTAATAAGAAATTCACCTGTTTTTTATTTTATTTTATTTAGAGATTGTGATTTTTGTAGAGAATACGATTGCACAATTCAAGTATGTGTAAATTAAACCCATTTATGTTAAGTGAAAAGAAGATAACAAATTTTGAAACAAATTTTACTTTTTTTTGAGCTTCGTAGCTCAGTCAGCATAGACAAAGCCATTTGGTCGGAAAGACCTGGGTTCGATTCCCGTCAGTGAAGTGAGGAACCTTTATCTGCTCTCTTTTGACTAAAGGTGAGTTAGCCGTTTTCATAGGGGGTAGGTGTTTTTTTTCACCCGGAAACTCGGGTTTTTCGTCCCTCAGAACAGGCAAACCGGCCCGTGAACCCATGCAGCTACAGATATAGGACACACCGGGAAGCATAGAGCTAACCACTTTACACTCGATACGGTAGCGGTTAAGTGTAGAAAAATTCTCGATACCGCAAGGTAAAAGAGGAGGAAAGGAATAATAAGAAGAAAAATTACTTTATTAGCACAATGGCTAAAAGTAGGGAGAGAGAGAGGCAGAGAGAGAGAGAGAGAGTAAAAGCGAAATCACAACTCTAAATACGTGAGGCAATTCAAGTCTGCAGGCCTTAGTCATAAATTGAAATGACATGCGACATTCTTTCTGAAAAATCTCCCCACCTTTCATACACTAAGCAGTCAGCGGACGTTCCGTCCCAAGTGTAAGAATCATACATCAAAACACCATGAGTTGGCATTGTGTAGTTATTTTAGGCAAATGGAGAAGTAAATCAGAAAGTAAATTCCGCATTTTCCATAGAACAAAGGGACATTTCTTCATAAAGTACACGACAGGTGGGGGAGAACCACAGTCGTGGTGTGTTCAATTCTGCTTGATCACACATTTTGCTGAATTGGTAAGATATATCGACGGTCATTATATGAAGATTGCTATGGCATTTAGCACTTTCCTTCCTTATGGCCAACATATTGCATATCGCATTGTAGTTCAGCTCGACTGTCTTTTCAATAATGAAAATTTATCGCGCTGTTAATTAATCCCATAATTTTCTTTCAAAATAGCAAACATGTCACAGATCCTTTTCTTGCCGAAGGACATCGTCGAAAGGGAGCTACTACGGCATATTAGATATTGGACAATTGGAAAAAAATAATATGGTTTGGTAAGCGTATAATACAACAGCGTCGATGGATGTCCTGGTGCATGATTTATATATGTCATATCTTGCAAGATAATTTTTACTGGTTAGAATTAAGATCCTTTTTGTGTAAAAAGGTAACGTACGAACGGGTGTGGTCTAGGAATCACGTGCAGTTTGCTATGCTGTACCTTTTCCAGACGAGACGAGTGTTCAGGACGATAATAGGTCCTATCCTCGCGCCAAAGTAAGGAACTGACTCAAGAACACAAGTGTGTGGCTGAAGAAGGATAGTGCTCCGCCACGTTACCTCTTAATCGCACTAAAGGTCCTGAATAGGAACATTTTCTGAACAATATAAAGGTTATGAACCTTCAACAGCTTCATCATCAGTGCAATGGTCATCGAGAAGACTAGATCCCAGCATACGCGAAGTTCTTTGTGGGATTACATCAAGAAGTACGTTGTGCTTTGACACCAATAAAGCACTAAGTGATGCTGTCCTCATAGCATTCGAATCGATTGCAACTGCAAGGCTCAACGGATATCGCATACCATAGGGTCACTGATCCAGCCTAAGAAGGAATCAACACATGTGCGAGATCAAGTCTAGTGTCTTATATGCACAGAATATTTTAAAAATAGAGACTTCTTGCCTATGCTGTTCATACATGTTATTGCACATGTTATCTGCATCTTCATAAACAAGAAAATAACTTCATTAGTACTAACAAAACAAATGCGAATTTGTTCATACATACAAAAACAAAGTGCTGCCCAGAACTTGATTACATCCAATTCCAGATAGTATAGCCGGCCTGGCTGACCGAGTGGTTAGCATATCCCCGTGTTTCTCAAACTGTACCGCGTACCCCCGGAGGTACGCGAAAGGTCGTTAAGGGGTACGTGGCAATTTTCGGCTATGCATAATTAAAGGAGTCGTTATATTTTTCAACAAACAGTGCAATTAGAGACAACCGGGATAAAACGGCACTAACTAATGAATCACATCCCCTCTCCAACAGAAATTGCTATATAGACCAAGCAAAACCATATGTTGCCGGTGGAACATATGGTTTTGCTTGACACCACCCCCGTCGTTAACGTGTTAAAACTAAGAAATATATAGTGAATGTGTTTCAGATATTATGGAATTCGGTTGAAGGGAATTAGCATTTCAACTCAACTGTTGAAATGCTAATTTGTCTTTGGTTCGCGTGATCTTTTGTTAATACCGCACCAATCATATGCAGCTCTTCGCTGCTCTACGTATCTCAAGTCTTGTAAATTACTAGTAATTTTTGCTTGAAATAATGGGAAAGAAGATGACGCTATTTGGGTAGATGACACTGACGATGCATACAAGGAAACTGTTCTCGATGCCAAAAGTAGTGATAGCGAGTAGGAGTTTTTGGTAAGTTGCACCATTTTCAGTTTTTTTCTGAAAACTTTAGTTTCCGAAAATTCCCGCACGTATCTCGCAATACGATTTTTTAGCTTTAATTTTGGGAAAAAAGTTAGAGTTATATTCGAGTAAATACAGTATTTTTTTTTAGCTTTGAAATTCTTACGTATGGATCATTGGTTCAAGATTGGATTTATAAAAACCCCAAAAGAGAGCAATATAGCAAATACAAGTAGCTGTAAGCAACAAGGTAACGTTGATATTGCATCTGGATCAAATGAAATTGATGAGTGTGGCGTCTGACATCTCTAGAGAACCAAAATTTTAAAATAAATCATATTTTTTGTTTACACGAACATATAAATTCAAATAAAATAGATATTTAATTTTAATTAATATTTTAAATTAATTTATTAAGTTTAATTAATTAATTAATTAATTATTTTTTTATTAATCAATTTATTATTTTTTTAAATTAATTACGGGGTACTTGGTAATAATGAAAATTTAAAAAGGGGTACGCAGATATCCGAAGTTTGAGAAACACTGCGCTATCCAATCAGCAAGGCTTTTGACACGTATCTTGTTGCGGGTATGTATGTTTGTGATTGCCTTTAGGAAGAAGATGAATTCCATGTCTTGGTGTCAGACCAGTTTCCTTACTGGAGGCTAAAATGGCTTGAAAAATTTCCAAAATAGAAAAACTTAACTCGCTCACCGTATACAAATAAACTATTGGCTTACAATCATTCGTGGGTGGAGTCATAAAAAATATTTTTATCACGTTTTTGATGCACCTCAAATGGGAGAGCAGTATTTTACACAACAATTAAAACTAGCCCCCAAAATAATTTTCTCCGAGCAATAAAAATGATTTTTATTGCATCAAAAACTGTATTTATCGATTACACCTACGCATAAGATGCGAATGTAATTAATTAGATGAAGTGCAAAACCAAAACACGAATGAAAGCAGATAAAAAAAATATCACTAGGTGCTAATTACATCGAGAGGCGAGTGTTACTATAGTGACAGTTTGTTCATATTCTCCTAACAATGAACAATCGCTTTTTAGAAAAGGGCCATCACCTAGAATCTCCACTCTGCAACAGTACACCAAACTGTCCCATATGGTCCATAATGAAACTTGCAATTCGTATTTTGATACAGACTGACTGCATAAAATTTAATCAAAACCCATTACGCGATGAACATTAACAAACAAAGTGATTTCTGTAAGCATCTCAGGCACATAAAGCTCATGCTGTCAGCTAAAGGTGGTAAAAAAAGGAAGGTAAATGACTTTACATTATACAGTACTACTTAGTGTGCTCAATGTGAAATGAACTAGTAGATTAATTACTTCAGCTGAAAATATTTTTATAACTTAGTTATATTTTCTACTAAAATCGGGTCATTTCAATTGCTCACTATGCACGTCACACGTTACAATAAAACCATAAATTCTGTCTAAATGTCACTCGTAAATAAGTATGGCAAATCTGAAGATTGCCGAACGGTTCCTTTCATCCTAACAGTAGTTTAACTAATCTAAATGTAAACTATAGTTATATTTTCAGAAAGATTTCGGGCATTAAATTTCATCAAAATCCGTCCAAATCAGATGACTCTGCAAGACGTATATATGAACAAACATCATGCCATTATATTCGACCCAAATCTGAGATCTGGTTACACAGGGATACTGTTACGCACACGGAATAGTTTGCGTAATATATAATGTTTAAGGGTTGACTGCTTAATTAAACTAAACCATTAGACACGTATATAAATTTTGGTTGCTTCGGGATTTCTACATTTCATCAGCATGTGACAACGTCATCAAGAGCAAGGGGCAATGATATTACGCATGTATAATTGTATTTTCCTGCTGTCAGATGTTATTTCAATTTTATTTTTATTTCATTTCAAAGTCAATCTCCGTATGAAATATTTGCTCAACAGTATTGGTGCTGCAATCAATGTTAAATTAACTTTTCTATTAGTATTAAAAGTGGAGACGATACATTTCTGGTTCAGAACAAGAATTTTCTCGAATTTTAGCCTGGTATGAATGCAGTGACAAAAAAAAAAAAAGAAACAGTTCTGTGTAAAACTTATGAGGATAAAAATTTAAGTTTGAAACTGGAAACACACACACACACACACACACACACACACACACACACACACACACACACACACACACACACACACACACACACACACACACACACACAGAGAGAGAGAGAGAGAGAGAGAGCATTAATTTCATAAAATATTAATTGGTTTAAATATTATATCATGAATCGGAAAATAAATTCTTTTTAACTAATGAATATCGTATAGATTTTCATGAATAATGGTTCAAAGTGAATTTAAATAATAACAATTCCAATGCTCCCTAATGATACAATTTTGTGTGTGTGTGTGTGTGTGTATGTGAGAGAGAGAGAGAGAGAGAGAGAGAGACAGAGAGAGAGACAGAGAGAGAGATTTCCATTCACGCGAGAGTGGACTGTTTTATCTTTATCGTTACATCAGTATGAAATGTAATGTAATACAACTCATGAAATGTAGTCAACATTTTTCGGTGCAGATGAAATATAACTTTATATATAAAATTGTAAACTAAAGATACAGGTTCTCAATTGTTCACTGATGCCTCAAACCCTTTAACGGAACGAGTCAAAAATAAATAAATTAATTAAATTAGATAAAACAAAACAAAACAAAAAAATAAAAATAAAATTTTGCATACGTGTTTTTAATTTGCCCGATAGATAGCGCCACCAAACTCCGAAAGTTTTTTCCCTTACTGACCAGGTTGGTATCATAATACCTAGCAATGTAATTAGTGATAACATAGTGCAGATTGCTAACTAGGTGTTTTCGAGAAAGAACATGACAAATAAATAGGTCCAACTCGAAGTTGCATTTTGGATTTTAGAAAATTTTATTACCCAATACAGAAGGCCATTATATAAGTGGCATTCCTTTGTCTTTGTCCCCGAGTTATTTTAACCATTTGAGATCATTATCAAATATCTAATATAGACACACATTTCCAATGATGGTCTGTATACTCCTTGACCTCCAACCCCTATCAAAACATGCCTACACTTAAGAACTGTAATGCCGTACTGTAATGGCATTTTTTTTTCGGTAATTAGGAAGAATATAGAACAAAACCCCTCATAATATCAAGTTTTATGTATATTAGGCAGTCACATGAAGAATCAAAATTATGTTGACGAAATGTAAATTTGGAACTCCACAAAAATATCACGATAACGCTGATAACAAGAGATCCCGATTGTGTTCTAAAGCTAAGCTGAGATGGGTGAATATTTTGTTTAAAGGCCAGATTAGAAGTTGAATAGTTGGTAAATACGTTATATTGGTTTTGTATAACAAAAACGTGTCATATTTGCATTTTTATTATGATACTTGTCATAACTATTTGTATATCATAAACTCGACATTTCTGCTCTTGTTTGTTTCAAGTTATAGACATTTGTCTTTAGTAAATAATTAACTATATTATTTCGCCCGGCCTTTTTTATAAAATGAATGGGTAATTAATTTTCATTTGTAAATATTATAGACAACGCTCTCACACACTAGTCCTCCGAAGCAAAAGTAAATACATTCATAGTGCATGCTTGCCATTCCGAATCCATATTTGTTTTTCCCTAGAGTTCTTATTTGCTAAACATGCAATGTAGGCATCGGTTTAAATTATATGATCAGAGGGAACTAATAAAATATATTAAATAAAATGTGTGAAAGTTACAGTAAATACGTGTTCAATCTACCATCAACAAAAAAGCTATTAATGTGATCACTTAAAATTACCTACATCAGAAGTAAAAGTAGTATCAAGATTTATCTGTATCAGTTTTTTGAGGGGTGTAAGCATGGCAGTCAATATTATTAAGTTCGTATATCATGCTACATACATAGCGGAGTAACTACAGTAAAACGCATAAAAGTATTCCTGATATTTTTTTCGACGAGTTGGAGGTCTCAAGAAAATCGAAACAGTGATCCTCTTTGCAAATTTGTTTTAAGTTTGCAGTTCCATCTTAGTTTAAAAATTGTTTATTTAAATACGCGTTGTGTGAAGGTTGTGATCAAAGTGTTAGGTCAAACGCTATTAGCTACTAGTACATTCGGATATTTTGTTCCACTACTTCACGATGCGATCATTCAACTTTTTTAAAAGTCAAATGAATTAACCTACACGTTACTGTTTTCAAATTCAAATAAATACAAAAGCATTTCGGATTAGATGGGTTATTTAAAATCGAACTATAGTAAAGTTAAAACACTAAGATGAACGGCAGCAGACCCTCTCAGTGACGATTGCAAATTTCAGCAGTGACTCTTTGATTAAGGAGAGTCTTTTGTGCAAGGAAAACTTCTTTATGTACGAAGGGAAATAACTGGATATATCTGAGCGCAAGATTAGGGTAACGTGAAATTTTAGTAAGGAGGGAAAGGGGGAGAAGGTTTCTGTTGAAAGTCCTCTTTCGCGAAAGAAATGGGATGGGAGAGGAGTCGCGGAAGCCTCATGCTCCTTGATCTTCGTCATGGGAGGTTAGGATGGCAACTCTAGCTAAGGTTTTATATACTGTTAGAATGGCTTGGGTTGAAATGTTTGAAATTAGGCAGAAGTAACCAGGTCAATGATTTATGTCCATTAAACAATTAATCAATTACTCATTGATAAAATTCTAGAACACCCGCCGCAAACGTAAGCTTGAACTTTCCTTCTAATAATTCTGGAAAGACCAGAGTTCGAATCTCGTCTGTACTCGAAGCACCATTTTTAAGTCTTTCCAAATGAAGCTTAATAAGCCGGTCTCACACAGTTGTTGTGGCACGGTTTTCCTCCCGGAAATTCGGGTTTTTTAATCACGAAACACAGGCAAACTGGATAGAGGAACGCATACAATTGACAAGCGTAATACACTGGCCTCGTGACATTGGTTGCCTTTTCCATTATTCAAAAGAACAGCCTTCAAAGCGTTAAAAACACAGCGAGTATGCAGGGAACGTCGATATAAATTGTCTTGCTAAAAGAAATTAACTTATTAAGAGCAAATTAACAATTTTACAGTTAGTTGATTTACTCTTAATAAGATAATCAGATCATATAATCGAAAAAACAACGGGCAAACTTTTAGCAATAATTTCATGCTAAAATAATTACAATGCAAGTAATACACTTACTCTAAGGTAGGTTGTAAAACCGAACTGAAACATACCCGCACATAAACATACTACTTTTGCAGTTTTCTATTGCATACAAGGTATTTAGTTGAAGCTTCATTTACCAGGAATCGGAATATCTCAATTTTTTTACTAATTGAAATCTCTTGGAATTAAGTCAATATCGAGTTAAGATATTCTTTGAAATATCTTAACTTTATAATTCTTATTAATTCACAAAGTTTACACTCCCCGATTCTATTCTCAAAACTATAGTTTTGATACCTATGAGCAAGCTAAATCTGTACAATATACCATTTAAAATATTTATTAAAACAGAGTGCACGGTGATGATCCTTTCCAATACCACAACTTGCTTTCAACGTGGCTCATTGATGTTAATTATCTTCTTCGGGCAAACACTGCTCGATTTTCTAAGCCCAGTTGGTGATATTGCTACTACATCTACAGGCTAACTTTTAATAATTAAAAGGAATAAATGTATTGGTGTTCTTCCCACTGTGACGAGGAATGCAAATTTCCTCTCTCTTTATCAGGATATATCTTCGTAATGAATCGACGTGTTGTATTAGAATGATGGTTTTTTACAGAAGCCATCTGTCCCTATTGACTCGTTAGCTATCTCGTCTTGTTAATTGATTCCGAACAATTATTCGGAAATTACCATACTAATTTGACCCACGAGTACAGTGATCTCTTAACTCTCTTTTGCCCTTGTGGAAATACGAATACCCCTAAAGACCGAAGAGATGCGAGACTTATCTCTTTCTGTGTGTGTGTAAGATAAGGGTAAACAGAAGACAATTTTTTGCTGCCTCTCTAAACTTCCCTGTTCCTTAATGTGAAATATCGAAGTGTTAAGACATGGACGGAAATTCCCTCTTAAAATACTTTCCGAAATTTTTTTGCTATGTTTTGCTAAATTGAAGTAAAGAAAATTGGCTGTTTATGAAAGACTGCAGCGTTGAAAATAACCATCCTCCTGTGTTATATAGTTATAACCATCCTCCTGTGTCAAGATGGTTAAAACTCAATACGTCAGTGACAGAAAACAACAAATGAATCACCTGATATTCCTTCAAAGCAAACTCAAGCAGAAATGGAAAACAGATTAGAAATGATGAAGACAAAGATGAGTTAACATCAGCATGTTCATAAAACGAACAGCAACAACGATGAGTTAAATACACTTTTTGTAGACTGTTTTAGTAGTGTCATATTTACTTAAGTATAAAGAACTAATAAGCTTCATTTGCTCACGCCAGTGGTCGCCGATACTTTATAGTTTACTATATTCGGCAAGAAACTCTCTGATTCCAATCTTTGAGTTTCTTATTCGGTTTTAAAACTATGTGGGATTTAATATCCCCTTAATTTAAATAGTGTCATATTTTACTATAAATGGGATCAGATTAAGGTCGAGATTGTTCTAAGAAAAGATGATAAAAGCTGCTAAGTTGGTCTCAAATATATAAGACGTAGACTCTCTGTTTCTGTTATTTGTTTAGACAAGAGTAACATGAGTCCTTTCCTATGCAATTTTTTATTATAAGATACGTCTTTATTAAGTAATGCATTTTCAGAGGATGATCGGTACTCCATTAGTAGACATTAAATGTTTTACATAATACCACAGAATGACTAATCAATAAAGACAGAAACAGGCGAATGTCAAGCGTGACAACTGTATTATCCGCATAATAATTATTAAAGAGTTCGCAGAATGATTTTCTTTGGCGATATACAACAAAGAGTTTTATTGATGTGTTACCAACTCAATTTTCTTGCACTACAGGAGTATCGAATTCGTAATGTTGGCTTTTCACAAAGAATGTGCGTATTTTAAATGTAAATATTTTTCGAAAAAAATAATAAGATCAGCAGTAAGAAATGTACGCTCCAAGATGTTTCTAGACTGAAACTGACGATCTTTTACAGTGAATCGAGTTTCACTTTGAGATCTGATTTATAAGGCTAGACAAGGATTTGTCCACGCCCTTACCCCAATAACACGGCTTCGAGGTATTAAAACCCCACGATATGTTTCGCAACCCATGTAACCTACAAGAATTCCAAAGACACAATATGTTATTCACGTATCAATCCTGTTTGAAAGCTGGATTTACACTTATCCATCTTCAGTTAATGTACATTGAATTTTTATGATCAACTTAACAGCTTAGAAATCACTGAAATTTATTCTATTATGCGTGACTTTTATTTTGGAAACATTGTAGAGACATATCTGACTTCCTCTCAAGACTCACTCATGGGACCGGCTTAAGAAGAGCTGAGGCAAGTCTAAGCTGCGTATAAGTCATCGCAGCTTAAAGTAATCAGCTTCAGATCTACTTCTGTTCTTATCTTTTCGTCCTCTAGCACAGTCTTCCTCACATACTGTTTTCCCCAAGGACTGCAACCTCTAATTGTTCACGAAATACATCGACAGAGTCCTTCTTTCTTCTTGATCATATGCCTAGAAACATCAATGACGTACTACAGGTTTTGCGACTCGACTTCTCCTGAGCGGGATTAATATACGAGATAAAAGAAACGGGAAAAATAAGTAGTCCCACCGAAACTTTGTTTCAACGTATTGCGAGCAGCACTTAAAAGCTTGAAATATTACGCTGGTTGACAAATAAATGCTACGCTGATTGTCGCATGTCAGATTTTACTGATTATTAAATATAAAAGTATACAAGGAATTAGGATGACCTGGTTGCTCGAGTTTCATTTACTTTTTTATGTGAATTTCATCCACGAAACGTTGTGAAGATGTGCATTTAGTACGTGGGTGGACAAAAGTTAATCTGGTTTCCCTGCAGTGCGAGCCTTATATGTTTGAGGTGAATGGCATGGAGTGGATAGCATCTCCGCTTACCAACCAAACTGTGGGATGGAATCCTAATGAGCTTGGAATGGATGTCTGGATCTAAACGGATGTACAGACTTTGGATGATTTCATTATCCAATATAAAACCTAATCATCACTCTGATTTATTGAGTCCTAAAGTGGCTTGAAGATGCGCCATACTTGTTTCGTATCGCAGAGGGACTCCAGGCTTATCTAACCGTTATTCCACACATGGATGATCGTTAGCTCAGCTGGTATGCATGAAGCCTTTTGGCTGGAAAGATCTTAAGTCGAATCTCATCTAGAACGTCAAAATGCTTTACAGGGCTTTTCAAGTGGAGATGAATTAGTTGGTCTCATAAGGGTGCGAACGGTTTTTCTTTCCAGAAATTCGGGTTTTTCATCACGCAGAACAACAAACATGCCAGAAAGATGCAATTTTCAGCATAGCAGTCAATGCAGATAGGATTAACTGCCATATCATAAGCAATATCAAGTTTGTAAGAAGTCGAATTACTTGGCTGTGACAGGTCATTGAGACTAACAAGAAAGGTAAGATGGGATCCCAACTATGGTATTAATTAAAGTGCTGTAGGCTTACAATCATTTCATGAGTGGGATATCAGAAACATCTTGTTTTTAGAGTTCGCACATTTATGTAACAATTAATTTATTAAAAGGCATGACTCCTGACTGACATCAACTTTTACTGAAGTTTTAGATATTTGTAGAGTAACAGGCCTCTATTCGACAACAACTATATCCAAAATAGGTTGGAGTCAATATATAAGAACCTACTGACTTCAAAGTCCGAGAGGACTAAAACGGTCATGGAAACCAAGACAGCTGAAGCCCTTTTGGAATTTTGGAGCTGGTGGATGCGTCAAAGTCCATGTTCTGAATATACAGGCAGTAAGAAGGCTATTTCAAATTAATGTGGATTGCTCCTGAGTGGCTAGTGGGATGCCGTTACAGTAAACTTCGTGTGATCATTATCGGTTTCTGATGTTCTTATTCTGCTAAATAACACGCAGAAATTGGAAAATATATAACTAGGTTCATTTTGCATGACAATACAAAGTCACATGTTTCAAGTGAATTATCTTCTCTCCCGAAAAAAAAAAAAAAAAAAAAAAAAAGGCTAGAGCAAGTGCTTCCCCATTGCCATTTGTACGGTCCTGACATAATTAGTGAAGAGTCCGATCTGTTCTAAGTTGAAAGAACTCTATTGGAACACTTGATGACCACTGAAGTGTCCATTGGAAGACTTCAGTGGTCGTGAAAGGAATAACATAGGTACATCCTAAGTGGCGGATAGTTACTGAGAAAGTTGCCTGAGTTTGAGGATGCCTAAGGCTTGGACCTGATTGGTCCATTCCCGAGACGATAATATATCCTCAACCCATGAGCGTAAACACTAAATTTTCTTAGCGAAGTGTAAGTGTTCCCATATTAAATTTCGTCAAAATATGTCCAGTGATTTAGGTTCTGATACCAAGTCAAACATAGGCAGAATGACATTATTTCACGCAATGCGAACGTTTTTGGTACCACTACATTCTATTACTGTTTTCTTTAGCTATCATTTGCTCTTACATCTCCACTTGAAGCATCGCAATTATTGCATGTTTCTTGCCAGATAGAAACTCCTTTACATGACTGAAGAGAATTGGAACAAATTTCTTTTTTTTCTTAATTTTTAATTGAGAGTTTTGTGAAGTCTCTTTTAACGTATTCCTTCCTATTTACTGCACCAAAAGAATTTTACAACATAAAGAGATACTTTTCTGTGGGTTGAAGATTTTGTTATGTAAATCATAAACACGAAACGTTATGAACTTATCTTGCATTAGCAATGATGTGCTATGATAATCCGGGCCTCTTGCTGTAGAAACCAATCACTGAACTTTTTGAAGACACTCTAGGCAGGATAATAATCGACTAATGGACAAAAGAATTTACTTGCAAACGGCGTGATTAGATAAGATATATTTTTACGAGAAATCTAAATGAAACAGCTGAAACACAAAGTTTTAAAGATTTGCAAGAAGTGAACCACACCAGCGAATTATACTTCATTTATTTTATGACAATTTCAATATGTAAATTATATAAAAGAAGTAATAACACACAAACATTCTCATAATGACGTTTTCTTACTTCGTGGTTCCAGCCATGAACAACACCTAATCTTCCTGTCCTGTTAAGAATTACGATCCTGTGTGGAGTTTTACTGATTGGAAAGAATTCGAAGTTTTTCAATGCATTCCTTTATGGAGTTATGCGAAGTTGCAGTTAACCGGCTTGAATGAAAGAGAATCGAAGGAGGACGCATTCATTTATCACGAGATTCATTCCCGATCTTCCCGATCTCTTTAAGAGTTGAATGAAATATTATAAAGAAAGAAAGATTTAGTTTAAATAGAGTGATAAGTTTTTGACTGCATTACTAATGTGAAGTCAATAGATAAGTAGGTGGAAATCTGTTCCGCGTTCCATGGGAGTAATAATCTCTCTCTCTCTCTCTCGCTCTCTCTCTCTCATTATTATCACACTTTTCTCGGTCGATAACTTTCCTTTCTGCTGATTATACCCAGATCGTAATCAGAAAGGGACGTACGTGACTGAAGTCTGAATTATCGTGACCGAAAACAGACTAACTCTGAATTAAACTCCCAACGGCGGCACTGAAATAAGAGATAGAATTGCATTCAATCACTATTGACATACCAGAAAGGATAATTTTGGTTCATCTTCAAGTGAAATGCGCTTCAGAGAGGACGATGTTTCAATTATTGTCTGAGTACAGAAACCTAACCATCTTCTTAAGCTAGCAGAGTATACTTGTAAGAGGTATTCATTTACTTATATATTACCGCTAGTTTTGCTCCTCTCGTTTTTAAATTATTCCCATTATAATAATGGGAAAATGTTCTTTATTTTTTAAAAAAACCATTTTATAAACCAAATAACTTATAAATTCCTTAACGCCTTTTAATTTTCCTAATACTCCTTTTGGGAGTATTAGGAAAATTAAAAGGCGTTAAGGAATTCGAGTTCGTTTCTATCAGAATGCTACATAAGGCGACTAGAATATGGAAGGTAACTGCTATCATCTCGTGTTCCTAATCCTGATCAATATTACAATAAGAATTCGGTGAGAGTTCTACAGTTAACTTTTTAGCATTTTGGGTTTCACTGCCGAGTTTATTTCCAAGTTCCACAGCTGGCTGTGGAATAAGCTTATAAACGGATTAGAAAATGTTTCATTAAGTGATTTGAATCGAGCCAGTAGGTCATACGCGTCAGAAGCAACCTTTCAGTAACTGGACCGATAAATTAAACAAATGTACCGTGATCATAGATTTTAAAAAAATAATTATTCTATGAAAACTATTTCATAACATTATTATAATTATTTCTCTTAAGAAATAATTTATTATCAGTAATAAAAAGTAAATAATGATGTTTTATAATTATTATTGTTTAGATCGCGAAGCAGAAGCTATCCTACAAGATAACCAGGAGAAGCGTTTTACCTATGATGTAGCGTTGCGAAAATTACGAATAGTATAACACTAACAGACAAGCGAGAAGAGGAGACAAACACGCCCATCCACTGTGGCTGCAGGCTGGGTATAATATGATATCTTTCTAAACAAATTTTAACTAAAAAACACACAGAATAATAGGCGTAATATAAAGGGTCATTTTAGTAACAAAAATTAATGTAACAGATTATATTTACAAAATACCAAAGTTGTTTTTACTATCGTTCCTCTTAATATTTATTGACTTCGCCTTCTAGGAATGGTTTCTCAACCAAAAGAATTTCAATACAATGATAACAGAGCAGCACTAATCACTTTATGGAAATCTTACCGATTCACTGGAACTTATGAAAAATAAGGGAGGAAGAATCTCAGAAGAGTACTTTATTTTCGTGGTGAGTAGGGTTTGGATCATTTGTCGAGCCTGCATAAATACTGTCTGAGCAAAAATATCCGGAGGCCCTTCGTAGTAGTAGATATGGGTAAATACATCACAATCATAGTCTTGCAATCTCACAGAAAAACCTTAATAACAAAATCGGCAGTACTGATTAGCTCAGCGACTTTCGACAGGGCACTATCATAGGATACCACCTTTGCACCAACTAAGTTCCAGAAATTTCTGTCCTACTGTAAGCGATGTTATTATGAAGTGACTAAGAGCAATTGAATACAATCGCGACATGGTAGGTCCAATAAAATCACAGAGTGGGTTATCCGAGTGTTGATGCGCGTGGCACGAAAAATTTACCTGTCTTCGGGTGAAATTCTCCCTACCGAATTCTGAAATGCCTCTGCAAGCAACGCCAACAACTTAACTGTTCGTCAGTTGCTGAAGAATAAGTTAGTTTTCCTCTGCGTGAAAACCCATGTTCTTCAGCTCAGCATCAGCAAGGACCACGCCAGTAGTAGAGTGGTGTAAAGCTCACCGACATTAGACCGCTTAGCAGTAGCAACCGTGTTGGTATCAGTCGTGCGCGGATCGGATATGTTCAACTGCAGATGATATTCCATAACAGTATTCTCATACAGATGACAAATTAACGTGTCCGGTCGAGGTTTCATACAAAGACATGTTTTAGGCTTATCTACACTTCTCTGGAGTGATGAATCACGCTTCACATTCTAGTAGTCTGACAAACAACCCACGGTTTGGCGGATACTCCATATTAGAGTGAAAGTTTGGATGAGTAGGCGTCCAGATACTTCTGATAAGACTGTGTGTGTGTGTGTGTGTGTGTGTGTGTGTGTGTGTGTGTGTGTGTGTGTGTGTGTGTGTGTGTGTGTGTGTGTGTGTGTGTGTGTGTGTGTGCGCGCGCGCGCGTGCGAGTGTGGAAAATTATTTATATCATTAACAAATGGCGTACTGTGAATTTAAGGCATTCTGTAGGATAGCGTTCGTGATAATGGAGGAATAATCCACAATAAAAATCACCGCCCACGTGCTGCATTCAACGCTGTAGATAAGCCCAGAACACATCTTTGGATGAAACCTCGGCCGGACACGTTAATTTGTCAGCTGTATGAGAATACTGTTATGGATTATCATCTGAATTTGAACATGTCCGATCCGCGCAAAACTGATGCAACACAGTGCAATACGGTTGCTGCTCTTGTTCTGATGACTTCGTGAAATTTCTACTGCGAGGGAATAAAGAGGTTTGTCATTTACGGCGGTCAAAATGTTCAACTTTCATTTTATTAAACATGTTCAGATAAAGCTCATTCGAGAGCAATGGTAAAATCGAAGATCCTAGCCGAAATCCTTATAAAAATTAATTTAAAAATGAAATAAAATGAATTTAGAAGAATTATCCATGGGACCGATGTAAATAGTAACTTTTCAGATTATTCGTTGACTTAATTTAATTATTTATTTTGTTGTTGACTTCCTATTTTCACATCGTTAAACACGCATACCTAGCAAAAAAAATAAAATAGATGAGCACAATTTGCAGACGCTTCGTGATTGATGAAGAGCAACTCACCATAACAAAAGTCCAAATAATAAACTTTGGGTGAAAAGGACTTTTTATGCAACTCTACCCACTAAATGTTTTAAACCTGTAGTACATTAATACCGAGTATGGGCTAAAGCTATTTTTATTGGTTTAAATTTACTTTTACGTTATCCCAAACCCTGGAGACCAAACATGGAACTTTTTCAAGCCTCCCATAAACGGAGGTAATAGTCTCACACTTAGCGACGAAATTCGAACCTGCAGCCTGTTGGGTGAAGAGTGGGTACGCTATCCAGACAGCCAACGGAGAAAAAGGGGCGAGAAGGTTTCAGTGAGACGGGAGTGGCACCCGTATCATAGCTGAAATGGCACAATCAAGTTGCGGCAAAAAGGTCAGTACAGATTAAATAGCAATCTGTGATAGAGTGAAACACCACAGTCCTCTATAATTTCGAAACCTGTAAGCTTAAGAAATGCTTTACTAGAATATCAATTAGTGAAGTATATCAAAGTAATAGCTGGTAACTCCATAGTCTCTTCCAAGCATATAATATGAATGGACAGATGTAACCGCAGTTTGCCCACTGAATTGAATTGAACGAAACTGAATTTCCGTAATACGGCGAAGTTTCTCCGGAGACTGCATTACATCGAAAAAAGTAGTTTGCTTAATGAAAAAGACTAGCAATATAAACGAATAATCTTTTTTTTTTTCCCTTCTTCCAGGCTCGTTTCAAACAATGTAAGTCGCTTAAAAGGTTTTTAAATTTGCAGTGTCGCCAATCAAAATAAAACTACGGTTTGTTAATGACTTGAATTACCAACTTACCAATGAACATTGAAAAAAAAAAACTTCAGGCAGATGTAAAAAAAAAAAGTACTTCTTGCTTGGATGGTTTGCTGATAATACCCACAAATGTTTCAATTAGTGTTGGAGGACTTACGGGGAAGTCAATTACTTCTGTCTAAATGCGTTTTACAAGGCTTCTCTTAAAGAGTTTAGTTTACTTGAAGATGAGAAAACTAAGGATATATCGTTCAAAAAAAAAGAAGAAAATAGCATGTGAATCCATGCATTAAGGAGAAAGTTCCTGTAATCAACCCAAAAAGCTTTTTTTTATTTATTTTGTTATGTTGTTTCATTTGCCAATATTAATGGTGAATATTAGAGATTTTACCCTGAGGAGATCAGCTTAGATTTTTAACATTTGACTTAATAAGGTTAACTGGAATAATAAAAAAAAACTGACATTAAGAACGCAAACACAGTTTTGATTATAGCTTGAAACATCTATACATTTATTCCTTTTCCAAGTTACCGTATCGGTGAAAATGAACACCACTTTGTTTTACCTTAGTTTTTCATAGTAGACCTTGCTGTGGCGCCATCTATTGGAGAAACAACGACTTATAGTGATTTTTAATCTACACTAGCAGCAGTTGCGTTGTGCGAATTCGCTACTTGAGAGAACACGTTTGTAACCAATTCTCCAAATCCGAATGGAAATGACATTGCTTGGCGAAAAATAAGCAAATGACAGGATCGTTACTCGAATACAATTTTGTTTATTTCTCTCTTAAATAGTTGAAGGTTTTAATTTCCGATAAAAATCTTCAACTATTTAAGCGACTCGTGCAAGAGAGATGGCAGAGACAGAGGATGACGAGATATAGTGCAACTTTTTTTTTTCCCTCACTTACCGCAATTTTCTCTTCAAGAAATATATATATATATATATATATATATATATATATATATATATATATATATATATATATATATATATATATATAGAGAGAGAGAGAGAGAGAGAGAGAGAGAGAGAGAGAGAGAGAGAATTTATTGACAAGTCAGGTTGTTTTCTATTTAGCAGACTGATTTTTAAAGGAGGTTTAAGGGCACTTTCCAAAATGTGGGAAATCTCTACCATTAATACAAAGTATTGAATGAGATGATAGCGTCTGCAGTCGGACAGAAACAGATCCTTTCGAAGTATAATGCAATAGTTTTTCTAATCGTTAACTTAAATCTAACTTAATACTGTTTAATACAAAATTTCTTATGTTCAAAGGAGACAGGCGAGGGGGGGAACGTTATGTGTTGAGACTATGCCCACTGATAAGAGCACAGATTTAACAATTCACTGAATTACACAAGTTTACAGCACGCCAATGATGTCCCTCCGTGTGTGTCTATCCATGAGTAGTAGTTTAGAAAGATTCATAAAAATCTTATTTGACTAGTTCTTATGAAATTTTGTAACTCATTCGATTAATTTTGATAACATATGGTTTAGACAAACTTACCCAAATTATTAAGAAATAATCGAAATAATATTTTATCCCAAATACGAGAGGATGCATAGTTTACAGGATTTCTGCCATCTGCCAGGAGTGAGAAAAGAGCCTAGAATAATTTTCACAGATATTCGGAAGCTAGAACTGATCTCATAATCGTCATTCTTCAGGTGGTTGGGACATTACCACAAGCTACACTGACAAGTTTCACCTGGTTTATCTTAATAATATCAGTTTGGAAACAGGAGGATTCTGCTGTTGGTTGAGGATCACAGCGAATCAACTATGAAGATATTTGATGTTAGGATAGACTTCTGATTGATGAGTGCGCGTGATCTAAAGCCAGTTTGTTTTTACATGGGCAAAACTCACAGGAGAAATACGCTGCTGGATCTGTATAAGAATGAATACAGGACCGGATTTGAGTCGCTCTTCTGCAATGCGCAAATGCAGTAAGAAAGTAATTCGTAACCTCCCAGAGTTAAAGTTTGGAAGTTTGATTTTGTCGTAATGAGCAAAATAGTTATCTGACTGAAAACACTTATGGTGTTCATAGCAGTTATTCATATGTGCGCAGTGCAGTCACTCGTGTGAATAACACCATTTTAGTAATGTGTCCTCTTTACAGTGACGCGGTAGGTGTCAATCAGAATGGAAGGCGCTCTTGTGAAATGCAGATACCGCTAATGAAACTAAATAATGAGTTGCATTCAAGTGATTCTGGAATCCTGATTTATTACCAAGAGAATTTCAGTCATATTGGTTTAGGCTACCTAATGTTATACACAAATGGGACATTCCATTATTGATAATTCCCTTTCCTTTGTTCGCCAGTTGCTATTGTCTGGTGCGATTTTGTTCTTCCTTTCTCAAATGAAGTAGGGAAAAAGAACAGCGTGACGATCGCCGAACAAATGCTTCATTATACCACAGTGACTCAGTAGCGTGCTGAGAGAGGGACATTTTCAGATATCTATGATGCTTACTAATTCGTAAATATAAATGAAAAAGGATACTGGTTGTTACTGAGGATATTAATCAACATAGGGAACTCGCAGACTTTAACAACATCTTTCGCGCTATTTCCCGGTGTAAATGTAAGTTCAAAAGATCAAGCCGAAATAATGCAGTCAGTGAATTTTTCAGTAATCAAGGATTACTGAAAAATATACCGTTTCCAATTAAATATGTGCGTTTATTATGCAGGGGATTAAACAGGAGTGTGGAGAAAAATGGGACAGGATAAACAAATCTCATAACTTTTCTAAGAGTCGGAACAGGAGGTATGAAAGGAAGGTCTATTAATAATTTTTATTAGCATAAGGATTTTGAAAATATTTACAGAAATTCCTGGAACGTTAATAGTGCCACGTCGTTTTCTTCCTTTGAAGACCATTGCCAATTAGTCCCCGCATTTAAAATTGATTTTGGTGGTGAAGTTTGTATTGCTTTCAAAGTACGTGAATATCTGAATGTATCGCTAGAGTTCGAAAAATAAATAGGATGGGAGTCAAATGGATGTGTAACCTTAATAAACAAGAGATCCATAGGAAGAAGATGATGCGGAAAGAATATCGTGAGAATAAAAGTGAGAGAAATTACGAAATATATAAAGCTCAGTCCAGAAAAGTAACCAGTACTGTACGGAAAGCTAAATCCGAGTATGAAAAGAAATTAGCCATGCAAGCTAAAGGCAATCTAAAAGAATTTTATCGATATGCCAAAAGCAAAAGAAAGAATGAATGTGGAAGAATAACTTTACTGAATGTAGATGGTACACGAGTGTCGGTAGCTAAGGAGATTGTTCAGTTAATGAGGGCTCACTTTGCTAAGATATATCAACCATGTGTATGAACATGGTGCACAGTGCTACTGCTACGTTGGATGAAGAGTTAGAGGTTCATGAAAATGAGGATGAAGAGCTGTTGCATAACCTGGATAAGAATTTGTCAATAGAGACACATGGAATATCAGCACTTTTGCTAAAGGAATGTTCAACCAAATTGGCTAGGCCTTTCACATGTTTGTATAAATTGAGTCTCAGTTCAGGAATGATACCACAGGAATCGAAGGGATGTATGATAGTTCCGTTGTACAAATGTGGGGCAAAACTGATGTGTCTAACTACTAACCTATCAGTATCCCTGGCATGGTGGTGAAGTTTTAGAGAAGTTGGTAAGAATTCGCAGAAATGGGACAAACTCTGCAAGGAACAGCATGGGTTTACTAAAGGAAGGTCATGATTTAGCAATTTGCTCATATTTCATAACGATGTTACGGCCGAGTTGGATAAAGGGAATGGATACACCATGATAATGTTGGATTTTTCTAAGGCATTTGTAGGATACCACACGAAAGACTGTTGCATAAATTAGAGAATATGGGATTGGAATATAAACTATTGACTTGGATCAGGGGATGGTTGACAGACAGATATCAAAAAGTAGTATACAGTGGGTGTGAATCTGTCTGATTTAAGGTGACCAGTGGTGTACCTCAGGGTTTAGTCCTTGGGCCATTGTTGCTCAATCTATACATTAACGATATTAGGGAGGGTCTAACAGAAGAGATGCAACTGCTTGCGGATGATGCTAAGATAGGCAGGGCAATCAGGGATGCTACTGATTCAGCACTTGATCTGAATCAGTAGCAGAATAATCTGAATAAGTTGGAAATTTGGCCAAAGGAAAATGGCTGTCCTTTTAAAGGCAGTAAGTGTAAAGTTATGCACTTCGGCATAACTTTACTTTTTTTTTTTACTATTTTTATTTATTTCGCAGCTGAAATCAGCTGAGAATTAGATTTCATATACATTTCAGAGATGGACTTCTTTATTAATAAAGGTTTCCAGTTTAAAAAATATTCAGTATTTAAATACACATTCCCCAATACGTTAAAAATTATGTATAACCATCGTTTTGTATTACGTTTTGTATTCTCGTATTTCAAATACTGTAACACTCACAAAATGAATGCTGGTGAAAGAGGTGACTGAAAAGCGTACCAGCTTAGAGTGAAACCTCTCCAAGAAAACCCATTATAAATGAAGGAATAGAAATCTCCATCAAACCACAAGTGCCACATTGAAAAATCTTACTTTTCTGTTATTCCTGATTTCAAAGCAGTTAATAATTGTTTTAAAAGTAAGTAGACAAGAATGAAAGATGTGTGTTATTATTACTGAAATTATCAATTTTCACTCCATATAATGAATATTTTAGTGCGATGATAAAGATAGATAGATATGAAGAAATGGTACTATGGCAACCAAAAGATCTGTAATTTGCTGCGACTGGAAATCTGCACTGCTACTTCCAAGTAATCTAGGTTCAAATCCATAACATTATTTTTAATTGAAAATAAATAAAAAAAAGAATTGTACAGACGATATTTTAACGCGCCAAGGACTAGTGCCATGAAAATGCAAAAAACAAAGTAGTACAGCAACATTAATATTATTACCTCACATAAGAATTCATTCCTGATTTATGCTCACGCATAGACCTACACATTTTACCGTGTAGGCATTCGGAACCGAAATCCCACGGAATAGGTTGGTTACTCCTTATTCCTGGAGGTATCCTATGTCTGTAGAAGCGTGTGTTCACGAGGCCGGTTTGCCTGTTTGCGGGAGGAAAAACCCCAGATAAACCGGGGAGGAAAAAACCCTGCTGTCTACGCTCAAGACTGGCTAACTTGGCTATGTCTGAGAAAGATCCTTAAACTCCTCACGTCGGCAACGAAAATCGAACGCAGGACAATCCTTTTCCAGGCATATGATTGCGAAGCGCATAACCACTCGGCTAACCGCGCGGACCACATAAGAATACAGAAATAATAATGCCGCTATTCGATTTTGTAATGTATTTCAATAATTTAAAATTTTGAATCTCCAACCAGCAGTTTGCTGGTTGAAAAGCTCGTACGTTCCCCATTCGGCCAACTAATAAAAAAAAAAAATAAAGGCCAGTTAGGCGGCAAAAATGTTTTGCCGCCTAACTGGCCTATTTTTTTTTATTTTTAAGACCAAGGTTTTTAAACGAATCATATGCGCACCTAAAGTTCAACTCTTAAAAGCTGAATCAGAAGAATAATGTGTATGAAACACGATTTATTTAAACAGTCACTCTAAGCGGTCTTAAAAGAAGCATGCTATTTTAAAGTTGAACTTGAATTGACAGCTCAATTCTATATTTCATAAAAAGTAGCGGATTTCTGTGCGTTTGTACAAAACTTAAAACATAGGAAACCTTTTTTACACACACACACACACACACACACACACACACACACACACACACACACACACACACACACACACACACACACACACACACACACACACACGCACGCACGCACGCACGCACGCACGCACGCACATGACCATAGTAATTGAAAGGATCGCACAGGTGCATGGGTTTGAATCAGAGGGACTCAAACTACATTTATTAGGGACCCACAAGTGGAAGATGAGTCAACTAGCAGAGACAATATTATAAGGAGATAGAATGCCAGAAACGGGTTTTCTCTGTCCACAAAAGTTGTCCATTGAATAGACAACTGATAGCCATTACAGTACACGCCTATTCTCTCAGGAAACAGGATGACGAAATACAAAGATTTTCAATAATCAAAAGGCATGATTCCTTTAGATTTTTTTTATTCTGAGTACTCTGAGAGAAAGGTCATCCTGTAAAATAAGTGATGTCACAGAAACTTGCACACGTAGACAGCAATAAATGGCCAGTCTGTTGACACCGTGCTGAAGAATCATATACTCAGAAGAGAAACAAATTTATCCATTGATTGTAAAAATTGGGGGCTTGAATCCGTTTAGGATGTAAGGAAAACGTTTATGATGACTTTTTTTTCAGCTGCAACTGGGTTAAGCTGTCTCATTCGAAGTAGTAAGGAGCTCTCTCTCTCTCTCTCTCTCTCTCTCTCTCTCTCTCTCTCAATGAAATTGTTTTTCTTCTCGCAAAGAAAGATACAGGCGAGAAACACACGCAGTTAGCGTATAAACATAATGTATTGGTTTCGATTTGCAATGTTTCACAGAATCGCCGTTTCATGCAGATACGCAGACAGAAATTTAACCTCCAGAAGGAAATACATTAGTGTTTAACAAAAATACACACACACACACACACACGTGTAAAATATTCAATTCATCAGTAATAACTGAGCATCCAAATTATTTATGAGTGCAAAATGTATTCCTTTTTCTCGAATAAATTCTCTAAGCGAAAGAAATAATTATAAATTTTTAAATTATCGCTTTTGAATGACTCTAGCGATTACATTCATACTATGTAATGCACACCGTGAAACTTTCAGTTTAGGACATGGGAAAAAAAAAACTAGATTAAGAGCGATAAACTGAATTGCAGTTTTTTGTTTACCCTTATTCTAAATAGTTTCTCTTTATGAATTTCTGGATGGAAGAAATGAAGACAATGCGAATGCTATACATACACTGAAACACAGATAATGAAATAAGTGAGAGTTAAGTAGCTAAAGGATTATGCATAAAAGGAACAATCCACACTATTATTTCTAACTGTATGGAAGTAACAATTCAATATTTAGTCGTCACTCTGGAACAGATGGGATAAGCTGTTGTACGCTGAATGGGCAATGGAAATTGGAAAATCAAACTGCGATGCTTGGAGGGATGAAAAAGTTCAAACAGCACAGCATAATACGAGGGCGGATGGAACTCGACATGTCACACTGATGTCGAACGAGACATGTCGTAAACACCAGATGGATGGGGAAATTCCGCGCAGTAGCTGAAACACCCATTGAATAAATGTGTGGGTGGGTGGGTGGGTGGATGTGCTCGCGCTGGATTCCCAAAAATGAATTCATCAGGAACCTATTTGAGAAACAATACTGATTCATGTCAGAAAGTTGTATCTATTCCATCTTATCTAAGGAGCAGATATATTTATGCAAAAAGTGAGTACTATGCACAGCATGACAAGGTTTTATGGCTGGTATAAACGAATTCATTGTTTATTAGTCAAAGTGTTCGCTACCCCGTTCTTCTGGTCCACAGACTTGATTTCGTGTGGTACCAGCCCGAACAGCTATTTCGTGCCGCTTCGACAGCCAAACAGTCACAACTGACCACAACTACACCAACGCCGTCTATCGCCGACCACCACTGGTATTTCCACAGACAATTACAAACATCCATGCCCACGGCGGATTCGAACCCGCAACATTTTGGCTGAAGAGCGGATACTCTACCCACTTAGCCAACCAGGCCGGCATATATGACATACTATACGGTTAACCAATTTATTATCATTATTTTTAATTTGAATATGACAATCCTTCGTCGCATGAGCTAAATAAATGACGATCTCTGCAATGGGTATTACTCTAAGGAGATATTCATGTGTTTTCCGAGCATTCTCTTATAATGAAGATGCACTAGTTTGTGTCCACGAATGTATCGACATTCATCTGTTAATGAATCAGTTAATTAACCGAAAACAGCAAATCAATGGTACCTGACACGAATATTAATTATCTCTCTCTTAATTCAGCCAAACGTCATATTCCAAAGCCTCTTACGAAGTCCTAACCATCGAAACGTAAACTGCAATCGTTCCTCGAAAATATAGCTGATCACGTAAGAGGAATGCATCAATATATTCACACGACAAGAAGCCTCCTCTTGTGAAATGTATTTCCGTTAAGTTAATTAAAAGCAATGCGCCAAATATCTACACATTCACCGTACAACTTGTATTCGCAGTGCACTTGAGCTAGGCCCAGCAAACAAAATGTCTTCACACGACTGTGGAAAAATAAAAACAAAATGCGTATATGAATTCGGGAAGGGTTTGTGTTTATCGCTCTCATTCATGATTTATCGGTTTTCCTTTCTACACATAAATAATAATCGTTTTTCACTGATACAACAGAACTCGCAAAGTTCAAAGAGAATGGGTTCGGTATTGTTCTCTTTCGAGAGCATGTTTTCATAACATGAAGCTTGTTGAATAGATCATAAATGCCATGAGAACAACACGTTTTATGAATTTAATCCTCATCCCCTCTCAGAATCACAGAGAACCGGTCTATGTTGACTGCTTTAACAGTCAGCCCAGCGGCTGTTAAGGCAGTCGTAGCATAGGCTACTGTGTCGGAAAACATACATTCAAGTTTTGATTTTGGGAATAAATGCAAATTTACGTAATCACAAGCTTATTAATGCTATCTAGAGAGCACAAATGGATGTGTATTCTGTTATTACTACTAGCAAATTACACAGCGATAATTCTCTTTAGGATATCATAAACACACACATATGACAAAACAGACCAATGAGAGAGAAAAGCGGTGATGAAAAGAGGAGAGAAGGGGGGGGGATTTGAAGTTTAAAATATAATTACGAAGTGGCTGACCGTGATAACTAATGCAGGAATACACCAACCGCTCAACGCCCTCATCATTCAAAGCACTTTGCAAATGACAAAATATCGGATTAGAGATTGTCTTGCACGATGCATAACACGGGCAGTGACTGATTTAGAGATAATGGGAACTGCAAGTATATTAGTTAACTAGATGATTGTGCAAGATGAAAGAATTGAACTTTGGAAGAAACCATAAAAAATGAATCAACACTCTGATATGTGCTGTAGGGTCTCCAACATTTAGTGAGTAAGATCAACCTAAAATACTCTCTGTCCCTTACTTATAAAGGACAAAAGCGAGAAGATAATTATTGCATTCAGAAAGCAACCAAATGGCACGATAATGCTACATTTTACTTGAGTATCCATCATAACTTTGGAGAAGGAGATGCTTAGATAAACCTGGCTTTATGCAACTTCTCGAATGGTAATTCTATCTTACTAAAATTATAAGTGCGTAAATTTGATTAATGTGATTGGATTTCGTGCATTTGCAGAGACCTACACCATCATCAAGATCTCTAATCCAATTGAACATATGCGTAATGAACTGGAAAGATACTTTCACATGTCACCTGCTTGCAAGTCAGATCACATGTATCGAAGAATATAGTGGACGAAATCGCCAAATCCCTTTTATCAATATCTTTCATAATTAGGGATAACAGAGATTAAGCCCTATGAAGATCACAATAGTAAAGATCACAGGTAGTTTTACAGAACAATACCAAGGATATTTTTGTCGAGTTCAGCAAACTACACGATCAACTACGAAGGCTTTCATTCTGGTGGTATCTAGCAATGCTGTAAATATTTCTTTTTTCCAAGGTGATCATGCAATTCTGACATTATTTTACTAGTTTGACAGAGCATATGGAAAGAACAAAAAAAAATGAAAAGTGAAATTAAATTCGGAGCATTACTAATTATCTTATTAGTTTATGGAGAACTTAATTTTCGTTAATTTTTCATTTCAGTTCGCACCATCTTATAGTCATACTCATTGTAAAGACTGGAATAGAACATTTTGAAGAGAAACAACATCTAATATACATCCTCTGATAGAAAAAATAACCCAGAAAAGGCGTCGGTTAAAAAAAATGTGACAGGAGTGTTAATTTACAGATGGGTTGCACATAAAGTAATGTATTACAAAGACATGGTAATGGTTAAATATCAGTGGTATCGTTTAGATTTTTTAAAACGAATAAAGCAGTAGCGGGAGCAGCTGAACGTAATTACATTCATTCACATTTTTAGCGACAAAATAGAAAGTAAAGGCAGTATTGTAGAAGGAAAGATTTAAAAGGTCGACACAGTCATATTTAAGCTTTAATTCTTCACAGAGGAAGAAGGCTCACATAAACACATGAACTGTGTAAATCCCCCCCCCCCCCCGTTCATCTCTCGCCTTGCTAAATAACGGCGTTTGGAAACAAGCTCGCTTTATAAGGGGGTGCGGCAATCAAAGAAATACACCGGTTGTTATTGACCGGACAGAGGGCGCTGTTTAATCTTCCACCTCGACAACGCAGAAATATTCTAGGGCTGCCATTACCGTCCGTCGACAGCGATGACACTTCCTGATAAATGTCCCCATACTCATGGGGATCAATGCGACCTCGTGGAGTGGTGACGACATAAGATGTCAAAGAGAAACAAAAAAAGGCATCTCAGGAGAAGAAGAATGGTTGAGGATTCTTCTGTAAGCACGGGGTGTCGGGGGAGAGTGACTGCTGTGACATCGTTACGGACGCTGTAAAGCTGTGTAGAGGCGCAAGTAAGTGTGTGGGTGGGCAGTGTTTGAGCCAAACAGGAGAAAACAGTGCTTCCGAAGAAAGACAGTAACACTTTGAAGCGGCAGCGCACGTCTTCCACGGTCCTAATCCGTTTCTCTTCGAAACGTCTTTCTTACTTCAGCGTACCAAACCTGGCGCGTGCCAAGAGTTGGCCTTCTGTAGAATCTCAGGGGATTTTAAGCTTCTGAATATCAACTTGACTCGCACATTCAGCAGTAAAATGTCTCCAAGGACAATAATATGAATCAGTCAATGATGTCCATGACATGAGTTGTAGGCTGATGTTCATTCTTTTTAGTACTTCGAATCGGGTTCCCTACCTTTTAAGTAATTTTAGGAAACTTCATTAAACGGGAGATTTGACGTTTATGCTCATTACATTTAAGACTATTTCTACCTGTTGTTTAGGGGCACCAAAACAGTAATCATCTCCCATTACACAGAAACTGTCATATGAATTAGGTGTCGAATGGGTTCTTCAGTAATCAGCAAAGCTTCTCAAAACGGTCTATCAAATATGACTGGAAAATTAAATACGATTTTCGATAAGAATTATTGTTAGGAAAGTAGACAAATACACAGAGGCAAAAGTCAAAAATTAAATGCTAGCCATCTCTGCATATTTTCCGACTTGAAAAACAACTATCTGATCATTTCCATTGCGCTCCACTAATTACACGACTAAACTAACTGATCCACTAAGCACTCACACGAACCACGCGCGCGCACACACCTTTTTTCCTATAAATATGATACTAGCCATATAAGCTTAAGAATATCTGATTTAGAGTACAGTTAGCCAAACATGCCTTTTTTGATGTGCATTTTTACAGCTTGAGTTATCATATATGTTGAAAAGTGACAAGTATCGCATTTCAGTACTAAATAAACATTAAATCATTTGCAATCCAAAAAAATGCAGCGAAGAACGCATTATTAGGAATGAATAAATCATTAAGATCTCAAACACGGACGTAATCAGACAGTTAAACTCATAAAACTTGACAGTGAACTGTGGTCCAAGTGAATCTGTTATTGTGTGTGGGATCAACCTGAAATGTGCGAGAGAATCTGGCGAATGCTAGCATAGTAGAACCAACGTAACTGTCTCGATGGCTGATCAAGCGACTACGTAGTCTTTGGGGATGGGCTTAAGAATGATCGCGGTCGTAAAGCTTCCACGTACACCACTTAAACCACAAGGCATGTAGGTTATGCACTTATCTACTGAGAAATCAATAAAAAACTAAATCAATGTCGGCTGTGAAGGGGAAGGATCGGGAAAAAAAAGAAAAGTAAGGGAAAAAAGTTGTCGAATATAAGAAAAATAAAAAGTATAACCCACTAATAACAGAGAAAATAAAGTGTTTTAATAGAACGATAGAACAAAACAATAAAATTTGCTCTTTGACTAGTTGTAAGCGATACGTGTAATAACTTGCATTTACACAGTTCCCATTTACAGAAAAAACTTTTCCCATTAATGAATGCGAGCCTAACTTTACCCTAGCAACCAACCACGAGTTTGTTCCAATTGCTAAAACCCAACGGTACTCTTGACGTTCAGATTAAAAGTTTAGATGCAGAGACGCACTTGGAGAGGATGGAGATAAAGAAAATGTCCGAATGCAAAGGTAATGAAGAACAACTAAACAGCGCAATTATCTCGCGGAGGAAAGGCCTGCGAGGCTGCGGCAAAATAACGACCCTCAGACTTTCAACCAAACAATATAAGGTTCATTACTGCAAATGGCAAAAGGTCTCTTTCCTGCATAGCACTAAGTGACTTTGGGTTTTAATAGCACGATGGGTTTTAATCCGCAAACTATTTTGGCTTCTGCGTGAACATACTTGTATATAGCGAGTCTGTTTAGAATAATTAAGCAATTTTTGAAACACTCAAGGAAGCTGATTTCCTGATGAATTTCATGAAGAGCAAATGTGACAAGATATTAAATACCCCTTCTGCAATGAACACATTTAAAATTTAAACGAATCCCACGCTTCAAACAAAATAAGCAAATTTGAAGAAAAGCTTATGATAAAAAAGAACACTGAATGATTGGTTTAAAATTAATCAAAAGGTATAATATTTAAAATAAATTCATGAAGAAAGCGAATTTTTAAAGGTTTACGCGATGGCTTCAGAAACAAGAAGCAGCCATTTAGAAAGAGATAGCCAGCTTGATGTATTATTGGTCAAGCTGATAGTCTCTAGGCTGTGAGATCGAATCCCACCGTTATGGATATTTGTAAATGTCTTTAAGAGGTGGATGAACCCGAAGATGAATTTCAATGCAGTCTACCAAGTTATCAGCATAAGAAGATTTTCTTAGGCTGATATCAAATCAATAACACTCTACTTCGACATGTTAAAATCCGAGAAATACCATAACTAAGAGATTCGTTTCAGAAAATGAAGCAAATGGAATTCATATAATTCGACACCGGAGAACGTTTTCAGGCATCTCTTCCTGGATACATGAAGAAATGTGTTTCATCGATAAATCCTGTATGGAACCATCAGAGTTTTTTTCTATGAAAGTAATGACCTCTTGAACTATGAACACCGAAAAAAATGTACTGCTAGGAACATGAGAAGTGAAGCATTTGGTGGAAACATTAGAACTGAATACTGAGATGAAAATAATCGAGAATGTTGATCGACAAGCATACGTTTACTTTTCCATGATCAGTAATGCTGCTAAATTTAAAGAAATCTGTGATAATCCTTGCAAGTCTCCATATCGCCATCAAGAAAATGAGTCCAGGGGACTCAAGTGGATTAAGAAGTGTTCTTTAACCCATTTAACAAATGGCATTCTCAATCGAATAATCGAAAAGGAATTCTTCCAATAGGGTATTCATCGCCTGTGATATCAATGGGATGCACGCCTCAATACTCAGGATGACGTCATGTAATGGGCCTGATGTAATTGATTACCATGTAATTGGATACAGCTCTGGTAAACTTCCGATGTGCTTTTATGAAGTTACCTTACACGAGGGTGGTCCAAATATTTTCGGAACTTTTAAATTTAAAACTTCATAACATCACAAAAAACATTCAGCAGAATATTAGCCATTGTGTTATGTAACGTTGATATATCTCTTCGTGAGCAGGTCGATTCCCCTTTTATGCGAAAGGCATGTGACATTCATTCGCGAGCACAATATTTGCGAAGTGATGTTTGTACTGAAAGTAAGACATCGACAGAGCAAGTGAAAATCGGTTGGCGCTAGGACTAAAGTGCCTGGGTTGGGTTAAGCGACCCAACCCAGGATTCTGTTCTGGACACGTTTAATTAAAACATCAACTTTCAGCGTAAATGGGCATAAATTCCATGTAAATGGACAAAATAAGTCATTATTTACATGAATGTTTACATTTTTTTCAAACTGGTGTGGCATTCAGAAGCATGGAAGTGGTTTAAAAGAACATGCGATCACCATACACCAAAAATAAAAACGTGCAAGAAAGTTTTCGAAATAATCAAAACTGAAAAATCTTTCAGATACGACCGACAGATCCAAATACACGAATAATAAAAGGTAAGTATACCCATTTCAAAATAAGGAACTAACCCTATACACTGAATTGAAAAATTTGCAGAAGAGTATTTAAAAGCCTCAGCACTATTTATCTGCGTCTGCAGTTATTAAGTCACAGAGTAGGCACATCCAGCATGTTTCGGAGACAAAAACAAAAAAAAAACGTTGTTTCGTGAGAATAATCTTGCGCTTTTGTTTGAAGTGATGTCAGTTAATTCAGTTTTAGCTGAAAACGCCTGAAAAACGTTTTGCTTAGCTGAAAAACTGTCACCTTCAGAGAATTCGAACCTAGATTTTTTCGGCCAATGGATTGTTCCTTTCACTGTTGCCATGCAACCGTTATAAAGTCTTGAAATGATATATTGTACAAAAATTAAAATAGCTAAGACCAAAACTCGAAAGTGCTGGTGGTATGTAAACCAATATATTACACAATTTAAGCACAGTTTATATTTCATGCTGCAAATCAACAGATGGAACTGAAAGTGACTTAATGTTAAATCCGTCATAAAAAGGATGAAATATTTACGAAAAAACGACCTTCTCTCTCTCTCTCTCTCTCTCTCTCTCTCTCTCTCTCTCTCTCTCTCTCTCTCTCTCTCTCTCTCTCTCTCTCTCTCTCACACACACACACACACACACACACACACACAAAATCCAAAAATTCAAATCAATTGTATTTTTAGTAATGAATAGAAGATCCAACAAATTATTTTTTATCCAAGCAGGCGAAATTAAATAAATGTAAATGGAATAAGGGAGAATCATTAGGAGTACCGAAAGAAACCGCTTTTCGAATTAAACTCACCCTATGGACTGAGAGATGAGTAATACAATGGAAACTGACATTATTAATAATCAAGAATGTGTACGTAGATTTAGATGGTAAAATTCTTTAAAAATAATGAAAGATAAAAGATGATCGAAACAGTCAGTCACAAAAACTGTTCCTGCTCTCCAGATCCAAACATATACACTAACTTCATTCCATATAAAATTCCACTATCCTTGCCTTAGTTCCTCATCAAGTGTGGCGAATTGGTCCAAGTTAAAAATTTTAGCACATATTAAATGGCTCTAGTCAAAAAGTCCAAATTTTCATGTAGAATATACTATAGCTCGATAATACGTTTGAAAAATCAATCAATAAATTCAAATAAGACTTTGAAAGGCTCAAATGCAAAAAAACATAACAATCAAATAGAAGGCGAGCCTTCTGATTGGGAGATACTTCTGCATCCCTGCTTCCACCTCTCTCTCTCTCTCTCTCTCTCTCTCTCTCTCTCTCTCTCTCTCTCTCTCTCTCTCTCGCATACAGACGACCATGGTAACAATAACTAAATATAAAGCTGACCTGTTGGCATCAGGCTTCTCCAAATTTTGTATAATGAACAGGGAAAAAAATCATCTCCCATTATATCAAAAATAACTTAATCACATACTCCCTCTGATCTTTCGCCAAAAAAGATACCGGAAACATTTCCGGAATCTTTTTTGGAAATGATTATGCTGATTAGAAATAATAACTATAGGGTTGGTTCATTCTCTACTTATCGGAAGTAACATCCTATTAAAAAAACTGTAACAAATAACAGTGAAATAACATTAGTAATTGCTTTATTACTAATAGCATAGCAGTTCTGAGGGGATGCAGTATGATAAATTAATCTCATTAATAATTTGGATTAATAATGATGATTTGCATACGAAGTGTGTGATCAAAACTTTAGAAATGCGCCTGCGGGATATACTGCGCTTGCTTACATAAATGAATAAGATGCTAAAAAGGCGGAATGAATAAAGTACTGTTGATTAATTAAATATCGTAATATGGATATAACTAGCCGAGCCGAAACTTTCAGACGGTCAATGCGAAGTGGTAAATGCATCTGAAATTACTGTTACACAATCACTTGTGTGGACGTTCTTTTATTGGCGTGAATAGCAGCAGTGGAGCAAAATAATTTGGCATCGGTCCAAAAGATGAAAATATTCCATGGCAACCGAATGCCATTACGGCAAGATGGGGTGCAAGTTAATTTAAAAGAATTTGACATTTGAATTCATTAACATTAATTCATAAATAGCAATAATCATAATCAATGTATTAATGTTCCGAGCAAGTAATGAAAAGCGCTACTGGTAATAAGTAAGCTGAAATTATTCTTCTTAAAGAAATGGAGTGGCCTGAATTAAACGTGTAACGAAGCGCTGCTTCTCTAAGCACTTTCTTCTGCTGTTCATAGAAGCACCATGTTACTAGTGGCATTCCGAGAGTTGAATTATATGCAAGGAATTCAACGGTTCTAAATCGGTGTGGCTGTTTAATCAAATTATTCACATATAGCAGCTAAAAGGTCCCTTGCCAACAGATTGCCATCTTATCCTGACATCGTAAACAAAGAAATTCTGCAATCAAAAGTCGAAATGAATTCAGTCACAGCTTCAATACTGTACTGTAAGCTATATATCAGAAAAGTCCTAGTCTAGAAATGTCTTAACTTTTTAGTATCTCTGCTACTGCTGTTGTTAATTAGAACAGGCCATAAACGATTTTCTCCGCTTCTGAATTTGCTACGGATACTGCTTCAGGTAGCAGCAAACATACTTGTTTCTCTATATATGCTGTATAAACTTTTCCGACTTAGACAAGTGTGACGTCACGTTTCCTGGGCAACATCTGAATGCGCACAAGTAATCAGTATCTGTTTCTGTTGTGATCCGAAAGACAGTCAATAAGCGATGTTTTTTTTTAAATCAATTACACAAAGAACGAATAGATAACCGACACGTAAGGTATGCTGAGGCGCAAGCGTATATTGTACAAGTGTTTTTGCGCGATATGCGAATCAAATGATGAGATATTTGTCTATTAATACGCTATTTTGATACTGAAAGAATCAGAGATTTATCAAGTTGAATTCATGTTTTATATTTTAAATACGATTATCCTGATATTCCGGATGAACCGAATTTGAGAAAAGTTGTAGAAATTCGCATCTAAAATTTTAAAGTCGGACTAAAATAAATCAAATAAATAGCATTCAAAAAGAATTCATTAATTTCACGGTCTAGGTTACAGTTCAACTATTTCCTGAATAAATATCCCCTATGAGAGCTATTGGAACTGCCATTGATTCTTCGTAAAGGCATTTTTCAAACTACCATTATGACGTGCGCATTTTTATTTAAATTATATACACTTGTAGAAGCTACCCTTTCGTATCTAGGAAAAGATCTGAATAATTTATAGAATTTTTGAGAAATAATTCAGATGCCTCCAGATGTACTGCGTGCATCCTCTGCCTCCCCCTCTGATGTATGTGTGGGTGGTTGTGCACGTTATTTTCATATGGCCAGCTTAAACTAGTGCTACTGACCTTTCCAAAGAAAGGCGAAGTTAGCGAAGAAAGAAGTGTAAGTTGGGGCTTTCGGTGCTGTATTGATCTGTCGTCCACACGCTCAAACAGAGGTTAAGGGACGCAATGTGCACGAGGCAGTGACATGGATTTTGACGACTGCACAGCTCACGGTATCGAGCATGTGGGGGGAAAGAGGGGAGGGATGCACGGCAGAGTATGGCCAAGCTCGTAGTTAAGCGTAGTTTGACTTTCCTTTTTTATACGTTCATTTTACACGGTGTTCTCGCTTCCGCGTGCTACCCTTGTGTTCTTTCTTTATGACCTCGATGCTTTAGTCCTGTTTTTTTAGGACAGAGAGAGAATATATTAAATAAAATATTGAGTGGGGAGTTGGTGCCATTTTTCTATGCCGAAACCGGAGAAGTGCAAATGGATAAATATAACATTTTCCTTTTCCTCTCGGTAGGGCAGTTAGAAAAGTTTCCATTTGCTATTTTCTGGAAAAAGGAAAGCATCATTAAATATTTAAAAGTGTGTAATAGTTAGAGAGAGATAGCGTTAAGTCAGCAGGTAAGAGTATGCATATCGAGTTATCAAAGAGGCCTTAACCATATTTCTTCCGATCAATGTCAATTTTTTCATTCTTTTTGGAGTTTTTTCAGAAATTCCTCCCCTTGTGTCCTCCTTCAAAATCTGCCGAGTGTTTTGTTTCTCTTCTACACTTGCCATTTTCCTATCGGCACGCATTGCTCCACCAATTACCAAAATTGTTTGCAGTCGAAGTAAAGAAAAACCCAAAACTAAAAAAAATATATATTAACCATCGTATGACCTTCATCCACACCACTAGAAAGAAAGAAGATAGTAATAAACGCTTTGCAGTGAATGTAAAATTCATATCCAAGCGCAGCCAAATACATCACTGTTTAGTACAATAAGTGTGTAACATTATTTGAAAGGCAAAGTTTCGTCCTGATGTCTTGTTTCAGAACTTTTACTGAGCTCACGTCCACATAGAAACATCATTCTATAAATAAGTGTAAAGGAACATGGGAAATGGATTATGAAGTATATTAATTAGCAGTGTTATTATAGACCAGGATACGTTATTCCACTTTCTTCCAAATCGCAGTGAGCAGTTTTCTTCAAGATGTATGAAATGACTAAATATACATAACAAATTAAGATGCATACAGTATATTTCAGAATGGAAATAATAATGTCTTATTCTGAGACATTTATATATCAACGGAGAAGGGAAAAATTATTTCCTCTTAACAAAAACCCACGCACAAGACAGCTGAGAATATAATACGATTTTTATAGGCAGACGAGTGATTAAAACATCAAGTCATAATGGTTGCAATTAGATCAGAATATTCACATTTTAGCAATAACATCAGTTATATCCTAATGTTAAAAAAATATCGTTTTTTTAGCTTTCGTTCAGCGAAGATATTATGAAAATAGTGTGCTGGATACCTATCGGAGACAATCAGATAACTTTTAAAATCGTACACGAAGAAATGCACAATTTATTTTATGAATGCAGATGAAAACTAGACACAATTAATACTAAGATACAGCACACAGCTGAAGAGCTCTTACAAATATATTTCATTCAGGTAATACTGGGATAATAACGCCTACCTCGCTAGTTGAGTAGGTAAAAGCTTCTGCATGTTTATTACCAAACTCTACGGGTTCGAATCGCCGGTGAGGCACGATTGATTCTAATAGTCTACTCCAGATGATCATTAAAAAGATTAAGACAGTTGAACGCGAAGACTTATTCAAAAAATAATTTCATTCGCGCTCAAATGATTTTATTATATGTGTGTAACTTGATTCTGATTTTAAATTTACGATTAAAGAAAAACCGATTGATTGGTTGGCAACAGCATTGTATTGTCTGTTAATATTTCGTTCATGATGCAATTATCGCCATGAATGCGAAGCATGCATGCAATATAATACACGGCTGTACTGTGAGTAGTCTCGCAATCTTAAGCTTCATTTACAGGCAATCTTACGTCTTTAAATTCGAATTTAAAGAATAAAATCTCAAATAAAACTTATTAGTTGGATAGCGGACAGGTAACCAAATTCGTTCTTAAACTAATGTTTTTTTCCCTCTTCAAGCAGAGGTTGTAAACTCTTTGATTATAATTTTATATATCAATTAGACTAAATCGTAATTATTTTTGGAAAAGTAATAATCTCCACAAATTCTGTCTGGAAATTTCGTTGAAATTTCAAGACAGAATTACAACGAAATTTCGACGGGTCAGAAAACATACCCCGTCTAAATACTAGCAACTGTGTGTGTGTGTGTGTGTGTGTTCGTTCTCTGGCCGTTTTTTTTTTTTTTTCCAAGAAAGAAATACCCTATCATCCCCATAAGAGACCAATTAGCTCATCGTCAGTTGTGTTCGCCGACCACATGTCCTTCGGTTGTAAGAACCCAAGGACATGTGTCATTCCGACTACGTTACGAGGGGTATGTTATACGTATTATTTCAAAAACATTCTCTCTTTCTACACGTTTCCATTTCAAGCTTGTTAATTTAAATTAAATTGTTAAGTAAACTCTTTTTCAAACATAACTTATATTTTCTAAATTATTTCAGTTACTGTATAAGGAGAAATCTGTATTTTAATTTCAATTTACTTTTATAATATCTACTGAAATTACTACTACATAATTAATTAAATGCCAAGTAAAATTGGCTTACATAGAGTACCTTGCTGCTCACTAATGATTTCTTATTACTATCGGTATTACGTTTCTCTAAAAACATTAAGTTCGTAGTAATGAAAAAAATAAAGCATTTTCGTGGTAAATTTTCAAAGTATTAATAATAATGCCACCATGAAACTGTCATACAAAACAAAAAAATATTACTGGCTATAACTCGAGCCTTGATGATGACTTGAGAAGCACACCGACTGCTGCATTCCTCGAGACATCTGACTTTATTCCATGTAGTTGGTACTTAATGTTTGCAAACCCGCATTCAAAGAGCTCTTCAATGCCTGCATTATTATTTTATTTTAATTATCTCATAACACGAGCCCACATTCTTCCGTCAGATTCCTATTTCAAGGAAGAATTTAATATTATTGTAAGATTACTTGAAATTCATATTAAACTATCAGTTCCACTGTATTCTAGGTTTCTAAAAATATTCTTAAACCTGTTGACAATTAACGACAAACTACTCTTTTTGATTTTCTGGTCGGCCAAATGAACAGGGTTTCACTCTCCAACACTATGGCATGGGATGCCTATGAATGACTACACAGCAGATTATTTTAATTTCTCGGTTTTAAAAGAAACGTTCTGTATTTGCTCTCTAGTTCAGAATTTTATGAGTACATATTCTAACATACAATCCATCCTCATTACGTGAGTGGTACTAACATTTGTATGTGAATAAATATTTATTTATTGATAAATATCGAGAACCGAGCAATTAAATCATACATTTGAATGTATTAAAAAGCATTACAGCTTTATGAAAACGGAGTGTAATGAAAGAACATGAATAACATTAAAGTACTATCGAGATGTGATGCAATTCAAGTTTCGGTATCAAAATGCTATAACTTAAAATCAATCTTAATTGATTGCTTAATCAATGCTACTTAAAAATGAAGCATAATAATAATCTTGTACATAGTTTAAAGCTTACATTAGTAGTGGGCCTTTGTAAGCATTTACAGTCAGAAGGACACCACACTCAGTGACATGACTACGTTCCTCTCCAACTTTTTAGTGGATTCTTAAGAGCTTTAGATTAACGCTCTTTATAGTTTTTGTAGGGGTGCCTGAGAACTTTCATTGGTTTCGTTCTACATTCGTGTCGCCTAAGCATTGCACAGTATCGCAATATGCTCTCTTTTGACTGCACTTTCTAACCGTGTTCTAATAATATCGTAGGGAATACCACAGGCACGCAACTAAGCCATTTCGAACTCATTCAACTTTCGCATTTGCTGACCGTCTCGTGACCTCTAAATCAAGACACAACAGAGAATTAAGCAAATACGGAAAGGGATAGAAATTTATTCTTTATGTATAGAAAAGATTTTTATTCTGACATGTTAACTGCATTGCTTTCTTTCATGCAGTTTTAATGTAAAAAAGAGTTGGCTATTTTCGGCTTCTAAAAGTTTAAATTATCATCGTGGAAAGGTTTAAAAATGCTCATTTGTTAGTTTTAAATCATATTTCAATGATGTTGAGTTTCAGAATATCCGCATAAAATGAAACAAACCTAGAGCGTATAATAAAATGAATGCACAAATATATGCGACAAGTTAAGATTCTAAAAGCTCACCTCTTCTCAAGCGAAATTAGCACCACCATTTTACTGGATCCGTATTAACTTTTCGCTACTGTAAATTACCGTTAGAATGAAACTTAATTTTAGTACTGTGTATACTTGACTTGATGTAGCTTGACTTAATTTTTCTTAGATTTCTAATATGCGATTTCAATATGCATGTATATATGAACACAGTTTCTCCCTACTCGAAGAAAGAAAACCGGCAATTAATAGATTTAGTTAAAACTATGAAATTAACTATCTATGTAGTTCTAAACAAACAAGATGATATTTAAATTCAATTTTCAGTTAAGTGATAATAATTCGAGATATTTCAATTCCACAACCTGCCCACATCATCGACTTTCGCAATCATAATTTTAGGATAAAATGGTTAGCTTTATGTCCCCCCCCCCCATTATATATATAAATTGTGCATGATCTCCTGGTCAGTTTTCCTGGTTGTGGGATTTAAATCCCGCGTTTGCGAGTTGCACTCTGTATGATATAGCTACCTCAACTTCGAGTGAAAAAAGCTTACAGCTTACAGTGCTACTGCCGTATAAAAATATGCACAGAAACACATAAAATATTTATACATAATAACACTGATTATTATATATAATACGAAATCCATATTCGAGTATATATCTGCTATAAGAGCTTTCAGATAATAAAACGTAACATCTTAGTTTTTCGGTCAATTAAATGATTTAATTTTAATGGTGAACAGTTTGATATATTTTATTTATGATCGAGTGAGCAACACGGATCGTGATTTCTACTCATGTGTTTGCTTATTTGACTTATTCAGTTCTGGATCACGGAACTTTGTCACTAGTTTTATGACGGATTGACTAAATTGGCAATAAGGCGAAAAAAAGCGACCTGACAGGGAAGAATATGAGACTGGTGTCAGCATCTGGTACGGAGATAATGCGACAGTCTTCACGATTTGCTCTAACAGCACGTTCGAACCAGCAACACAACACGTTCAATGGGTTTTATCGAACGTATTGGCTAGACGATATTACTTAAGACATTGCCGAGTGTGTCATCGCATTCCTGCCGTAAAAAACAGGAAACAAAACACGTTTCAGGCGATTTATAGGACTAAAAATATTGTAGAAAATATTGATTTTTGTACAGATTATTAGACACAAACTGTATGCAAATGATCTGACTTCAAACAACGGTTTCTTATTAGCAGTTTCGAAAAGACCGTATACTATACCTCTAATCTTAAAGAGATTCTGCATTAGTTGAAAGAATTAAGGTGGAGGAAGAATAGGAGGCATTTATATATATAGCAGATTTCAGCTTTGCTAAAACCGGTAAGAATTATATGAATTTCTGTGTTTGAAATAAATAGAAATTGCAAATATCAAAGTATCAAGAAGTCGTTTCTTCAAGAATCTTAAGAAATGAACAGGCCTGCAAATTTTCTTTGCATTATGCTCGAAGGAAGTAATAGTTTAGCGTATTTCATTTTCTTCAATTGAAATACGCCATTGAATTAAAATGATTTTCGCTTTGAGTACATGAACAAATATTAGGTTAAGAATGAGATGTTGGTGGTTTTGCGGTATAACGCGCAATGTTTTTGAGTGCGGAACAATAATGGCCGGAATCTCTTTGCCTTTATGAAAAACATAAAAGTAATGGAGTGTAGCACTGCTACAAAAAAGGTTTATTCGAACCTTCTACTGGTATATTGCCATTATTGATTGAAGACAGGGAAACTGAAACGTTTCCTTGCAAAAATGCTGGAACAAGCACGTTTTACTGTACCTCACCTTGGATTTATAGTAAACGAAGATAAAGAACTATGAAATTATTACTATAAGTGTTTGTACGAGTATGAAGATTTTTTTTGTTTTGCGAAACTAATTAAAACAAATATATAATTACTAAAAATCGAAATAAATGTTGCATACATATTGAATGTATAACAGTAGGGGTCTTAACGTGAATGAAAGCAAGCATACAAAGCAATAATGCAGGAGCTAAAATCAAAAGGTGGAAGATTATATTGAACGGTTTACACAGCTCGAAAATTAAAATATCACTCGTATTCGATTCTGTGTATTTCCATAAGAAAAAACTTTAAAAATTCTAATCTATCTATCCATAAACGGATCATTACCTGTCAGTGTATCAAACAGAAATCGTTCTACTTTAATCCACTGTAATAAGCACAGCGTCGTTCCATATATGACATCGCCAGAATAATACACAATTGCTTTCAGTTCCATATTATGGGCCAGATTCGCAGTTTTACCAGGAAGTCATTAGCTGGTCATAAACACTCTTAATTTTCTCCAACTATTAAATTTTATGACGCATGAAAAGCCGTTACGTTAAATTTCTCATGCTGGTAAACTAGAGAGAGAGAGAGAGAGAGAGAGAGAGAAAGAGAGAGAGAGATTTCTACTTTAAAAGCCCACAAAATGTTTTCACACACTAAATCTCAGTTTTATAATTACCGATGTACCCACAGAGGTATTTATCGGCCATTTTGAGCAAATGAATTGGTCCTAAAATGGTGGGTAAGAAACAGTGCTCTGAGGAAAACCCAATTTAAAATAGGAGCACAGATTTGCAACTTACGCTAGTCATATAATTACAATTTCAAAGTTCTTTTGGAGCAAGAAAATTTTCAACGTCCCTTCCAACCATACAAAAGACGCAATTCTAAAGATAAGGCGGTTGTATCGGAAACTGGAAGAAATGCACTGAAGTGATGCATGCAACCAGAGAGAGATCAGCTTCCGGACTCTACAAAGCTATAATGTGAGAGGCAAATCTATTACCACCCAAGAGAATTTATTTTATTAGCTTTTTGGGCCTTCCGGTGTCTTGATTACGACCTGCACGGAGATGAAGGTTTCCGATAAGACCATATGCCAAGTTCTTACTGCGGGAAACACGGGGAAAGCATCGTGAAGGTCTCGTAAAATTACCATAAATGGCCGAAAATGCTCTTTGATCAACATACTTCGCCCATTGACGGCATTAATGCTCACAATAAGCCACTCATTTCCTGACGCTTGAGCTTCTAGGCGGAATGCAAGATGCGCCAGAAACCTAGCCTTCGATATTGGATGAGCCTTTTCATTCCGCTCACTACTCTCCTTCTGTATGCTAATATTGGTCTTTGTTTTCCGCCCTCAGACGTCGAGAATGATGACACCTCACGGCGAACAGGGGCGTTACGGAAGGAACTTCAAGAAACAATTCTAGTTTTCTAAAACAGTACCTGTACGGAACAAGTAGGGGAAGCTAAGGTGATAATCGACGTAAGAAAATTGGAAACGCACAAAATATTCCTCAGATAGTCAAACGTGCCCGTTACTTGAAACAAAAGCGCGAAATCAATCAAGATGACTTAGAAAGCCAAAAAATGAACCATCTGGAAGTCAGCTTCTATTCGAAGTTTTGGGAAAAGAAAGGAGTGTCAGAAAGAGGATCCGACAATGAGCATTTAATGAATTCTAATTAAGTTCAAAACTTTGTCTTTAATGTTATAAGAATATTCAGAAGACAACTAAGCAAAAGTAAAATAAATGAAAAAAAAATTTTTTAACAGTTAGCTCTTATGTCATGTTTACCAGAACAATTGGTTAAAATCGTCAAAAGAATGGACAATAGTTTATAAGACTGAAGAGAGACTATTCCAAGAAGACGTGTACACACACACACACACACACACACACACACACACACACACACACACACACACATATATATATATGTAAATAAGATTTTTTTTACCTTGGGAATAATGTATATTAGAGTTACCAAGTAATTTTATAAACTTGGTTATTTTACTCCTAATCCCAAGAAAGCAAACATTTAAGTTTGCGCCTGAAACGTAGTTCAAGTCTAAAGGTGGTGCAACACCAGGGCAACTCATTGTAAAGGTGGGTAAATCTCTGATCACTATTCTTAGTATTTTCCATAATGTAAAGCACATCTCACTAAGAGATGTATACTGCAATACATTATGGGTGGGGTCACTACCCAGATCTTGGTATTTAGGGTCTAGCTACTCACTGAGGAGACCTCAAAAAAGGTTGAAACCGGTCTGGGTAGTGACCCCACCCATAATGTATTGCAGTATACATCTCTTAGTGAGATGTGCTTTACATTATGGAAAATACTAAGAATAGTGATCAGAGATTTACCCACCTTTACAATGAGTTGCCCTGGTGTTGCACCTTTAGATTCGTACGCAAACTTAACTGTTTGCTTACTTGGGATTAGGAGTAAAATAACCAAGTTTATAAAATTATTTGGTAACCCTAATATATATATATATATATATATATATATATATATATATATATATATATATATATATATATATATATATATATACTTATCGAAATCTCCCGTACTTCTTTAGGGGCCCTTTTTTCCATCCAAGATTGCAACTGACGTCTGTACAAAAGTCGCCTAAATTATGTTACGATTATGTTGAAAAACATCCAAATTCATATTTCACAAACTTATACATGAGAAAATCGCTTATAGCTGTTAAGTGTTTGCAAATTTTAAGAAAATATAATTTGACTCAGCAAGAGTAGTTCATGACTACTTCTGGATTATTTAATTCATAACAGCGTATTGACAATGGAAAGAACTGACATAAGCAATGCCTTCGCAGCTTACGCATCAAGAAACCAGGACCGTCTGCAATTTTCAAAATCTACCTTCTCACAAAGAGAAAATATTCTATGTGGCATGAATACATGCCGCTCTACTCGCGGGGGTTACGGCACCCCGATCGACATCACTCTAATTATAGTGAATTCTGCCAGAAATAAGTTATTCGTACTCAAACGAATGAATTATTTAATTAGGAATACGGTATATAACAAACCCCACAATCCAGAATTTCCCGTCATTGCTTTATGCTCGATAATTAAAAATACTTAGAATAACAGTTACAATGAATTCTGTGCTTAAACTTATGCTGGAGAGAACAAACTCGACTAAGCGTTTATAATACGCTAGTTGAACCAACGACACTACATGGAAGTGAAATTAGATAATAAAACAATAACAATAAGACAAGTAAAAATTAATTATTACTGAAACGAAATTTATGAACTGAAAACAATCAAATATATCTATTTGATCATAACAGAAATGAACAAAGAATGAAATAATTAAACCAAGACCAATAATATCGAAAATAAAGAAATGTAAATACAACTGGATGGAGCATGTTGAATGATTGCAAACAGAAAATTTACCCAAACAAATTTCTCATTATAAAACATCAGGAAAAAAGAGACCAGATGGTTCATTGAAGAGGCTCGCTGATACCTTCCGAGGCCGAAGAGGCCTAAATCCTTGAAGACTGTTGATGCTTTAGCTGCACCTCGTGCGAAATTGATTGCAAAACACGTGATGAAATAAATATTTCAAATTTAAAATGTTCAAAAATAATTCAAATTTAAGCCCATGCTTAACAGGATCCTTTTTTTTTCTTCTATAGTGCATTCAAGAGGACAGATCGACAGTTATCCTTTGACTGGAAAGACATGGATTCAGAAAGAGAGAAACTCACCCACTTTTAATAAGTGAGAGTGAGTTAGGCCTTGCACGGTGATGGCAGAGTTTTTATTCGAAAAACAGAAATCGGCAGAGAAAATTTCCAATGAACAGACATAATAAACTAACTCATAGTCTTAGATGCTTAGGCTTAAATCCAAATAATACAACATTCGCTTATTCCCGGAAAAAACTGCATTATAAAAGCATTTATAAAATTACTTAACCTGCATATATATTTTTAAAATTTACTGATAACGCTATTTTAGAGAATTCTTCTAAAAACAGTTCATAAGCGACAAGAAATGACGTTTATGATATGATTTTAACCATTTGCTGGGTGTTTGAAAATCACATTTAAGTTATATACGATGTAAAAAGAGTTGTTAGTAATCCAGTTAAATATTCGGACATATATTTCATCTATATTTATCGGAAATTGTCCAAGGACATATCTTGGAAGGATGTTCTTGTTTACTGTGAAGCTTCAGTGCCTTACTCCATTACGAAGGAAATATAATATACAACTCTGAAGTTTAAACAGCAATACTTGGCATCTGAATATTACTATGATCAGAGCAACTTCAATCTCATCATTATTGTAACTGACAGTCTCTATCGCTATGGAGAATTCCTCTTTCAGGTTTCGCTATTTCTGGTTTGCAACTTTTTTTCGGTTAAATCTAAATGCCTCCTCTAAGTATGTATATTTCGCCATCCTCTTATTACAGTGATCACTTTCACTGAAGAGGACTTTGCTATTTGCATTAGGAAATGCAATTCCAGTTCATTTCACGTATATTTTACAGGATCAAAATCACAGTTTACCACCCAGGACTTTATAGATTATGCTATTTCTAAATCTGTTATGTTTTTCTTTATGAAGTGAAATTTAAATTGGGGTTTGGTCTGAGCACTACGCATGAGAGCCAGTACCCTCGAGTATAACAACTGACATGTGTAGTACTAGTTCAACACAGAAGTCATGGTGTAGTAGTAAGCTTAATGCTTGGAATTCTACTGGTCCCGATTATTGCAATTCATGATCTTCTTTCAACACACGTGCAACAGTTATAAAGCATGTCATCCTTTATAACTTCACTGTTGTTATGATGAATTTGTAGGTTGGCTGTAAAAACACAACAGATTCCCTTCTAGGAATACTTTTGCTTTGATCGGTGTGAGTTTTCAAATGCTGCCATGTGGAAACTGTCTAGTTACCTTCTATACACCTTATGCAAATCAGTATGGATGTTGGAAGTAATAAAGTCTGCTCTTACTAACCCTTGGATTTCAGCGTTTGGTAAGAAAATGTGATGTTGCTAATTCGCCTTCCTGAGTTCGCCCCCCACCGTCTCTGGGATAATTCCTTAATTACCATTTTATCTTCGATTTCCAACTTTTCAAAAATGTTCGACCTCTTGCGCACCACCATCCGGATGCTTCAGAGCAGAATCAAGCAACATTACCAAAATATTGCTTACCAATGCACTATACAACCTACCACCGTAATCTCTATCAAATCTCAAATGGCCATATATTTAATTACAAGTGTGTGTCTTGGAATAAGAAGTACTATTTTAATCACTTATAAACATAATATTAGCCATCATACATATCTACCTGTTCACTGTAGAACTAACTAGATCCTTCGTGATTTGAGAATTTCGCATCTTCAGTAAAATCTGAGCATATTTCTCTACTTAGTAAGACACATGAATAGAATGGAAGACCTATGATAAAAACTTAAGTTTATCGATTAAAAATTACAAGCAATTAAACTCCTTGATCCAAGATGCATACGACACTTCTTTTACTAATGATATAACACCCACAAAATTATCTATCATGAGTTGCATCATTTCAAAACCATATAAGCAGAAATAATAACGAACAGGCACAGAAGGGTCTTCTGTTGGATTTATTCCAAATTCTTGGAATAATTCCAACAAAAGAAACGTCTGAGTAGGAATCTAATTTCCGGTAGTTGCAGAAATAGTTAATTCGTTTTTTTACTAAATAGTCCAATATGGAGGAGACAATTTCTTCCTAGAAAAAGACAAACTAGCTATAAAACTAGAATATTTATCATACCAAAGTTTCAAAGGGTACTTTCTACTTTCTCGATAAGCCTGAAAATCTCAACAGTCGAATGTGAAAACGATCAATGAAGAGTTCAAAGGATCCACAGGAATTACGGTTAGTCCTGGAGTATGTAAACAATTGCACAGTTCGGTAACTACAGATGGTTACCTGCACTTATGGCAATCAATCAACAGCTCAGACTGTACTTGTGTAAAAACCACTGACTAGTCTACAGTCCGTCATATGGAACGATAAATCAAAACATTAGTTCCTGATTACACTGTAGAGTGTAAGTGTGACGAATGCCTTATACCTGGGTGCACTTCCCAACTGAGACTTGGGGTAATGTAGAGGTGTAATGGTTTGAAGCTCTTTCTCCTGATATGGATTCGGACCTCTGATTGCAATGCTTCCCGGAAAGATAAATGCTAACGAATCTGAATAATGCCGTGCTTCCTACATTGCGGCAGTTTTACAAAACAGATCCGTGTCTTTAGGACGAATCAGAACGTCCACTCTGGGCCAGAACCGTGCGTCCAAAATGGCACATGGAATATGGGATCATGTTGAAGGACGATGGTCCAAAATAACAAAATAATATCCAATAATTATTAAGAGAATAGTCTATCAAAATTATAAGAGTATTATCATCAAGTTATAACAGGTTCGAACTTTAAGTGGGAAATAAATTTCATCCGAGAGAGAGAGACCACCGCCTCGCTTAATGGAGGACTGATGTGACTTGAAACTTCCATGTTGGACAGTTCATTCTCTAGAGAAGGGTTTCCGGGCTGTGTAAAAAGTAAATCTGTTCATTAATCCATCCCTTGCGTATTAGGCCAATATTCCCGTTACGATTCGAAACCGGAAATCATAATGAATAGGTCGGTCAATCCTTATTCTACGAGTGCTCTATGTCTGTAGATGCGTGTGTTCACGGGGAGGTTTGTCTGTTATGGGGGACGAAAAATCCAAGTTTCCGGGTGAAAACCTCCCCTACCTCGGAATGAAACCAGCTAACTGACCTTCAGTATAAAGAGACCAGATAAAGGTTCCTCACGTCACGGACGGGCATCGAACCCACGTCTTTCCGAACAAAGGGCTTCATCTCAAACGACTGAGCTACGGAGGCTCTTTAAAAAGTAAATAAATAAATATAATAAATCCTTAGGTCGCCACAGTGCTGAAGAACTACAGGTTCGTAACCTTTCGTAGATAAGAGGGGCAAAAAGTGCATAGTACAGTAAAAGTGTCATCGTGGCAAAAGGAGGGCTCGCACGCTTTTGCTAATGTGCAGTATAAGTTTGTTTGACCAATAATGATCTCCCAATTCTTGTTTTAACATAGTAAAGTACAATAAAATTTATTATTACAATAAAGATCTGCAGCGGAACGCAATGTATTGGCGAGAACACGTATATGTTGTATTTTTCTTTTAAAAATCATTCAAGATCTGCTTTGGCTAATTTATTTCATTATTTGATATTTTGTCTGACTTTTCAACATACTAAAAGGATATTACTTATTTAATCTCAGGAAAAGCAGTTACGAAATTTTCACGTTAGCTAAACTGGCTTCAGTCCAACACTTTAAATACATATGCGAATAACATCAAGTCAAATATACAATTTCTAGTGAAACAATTGTAGTAAATATCGCGCGCATAGATTCGAATCCTCCTTCAGGCATTTTCACTTGTTGCCTGATAGGTGGATCTGAAACACAATATTAGAAGCACCAAAAGCGGTTGGATAATTCAGTAAACCAAAGCATTTTGTGCGTGCATTTGCTATTGAGAACACGGGGAAAAAATAAATGCATTGTAAGCAAACGTTTTCAAAATTACGAAGCATATTAGAGTCCCCTTGCGTTAGACTCTATGGAATGGTAAAATGCTCGGCAGGGAAAACGTATTTAGAGGGGAAATCTCCATAAGTAAGCAACAAGCTTACATCCAGAAACCGAGGGAAGAAAGTAATCAGTAACAGAGGAAAACAACATACGTCATTACTAAATTTACGAATCATTTAATCCCATACAGTATGAGATTAAATGTTCATATGCATGTAAACAATGGCAACAACATATAAATGGAATTATACCAGAGAAACTTCACTTGAGCTCCATATAATCGTCCTCAGGTACTTAAAAAAAGGATTTTAACTAATGCAGAACTACACATAGGTTGCACGTATAGGGTGAAATATGTAAATGTAATGACGTTATACTAGTGCTTAAAGTGAAATTCGCATCGAAAATTCTGTTTAACGAAACATCAATGTATTGCTTTAAGTGCAATTCAGTTTGATTCATTTCAAGAACAATGCTATTTTTACCTTTAATCTAGTTCAAAAAATTCATTCTCGATGAGAAACAGATCATCATAATACTTTCATCATATTAGCATATGCAATAAAGAATATTTAAAATAATAAAAACTCATGTTAAGTGAGACGCAGATTCCAAGACGAAAAGAAGAGACTGTGCAGTCTATTTTATATCAGGATAACAGGGAAAAGCACAAAAAAATGGCATTTTGATAAGCGTAAATATCCTTGGAGAGGCAGAGGTAGAAACCGAAAATTAGAAGTTGACTGTTTTCGCAGGTCTTGAAGCTCGCGAAAGACCCGCGATAAAACCTATTAGTACACCTACTAAAAATAAAATACTTTCGTTTTCATTTCAATATATAAGGAAGTTGTGGATAATTAAGCCCTACTGATGCAGATTAATCTAAGAACAAAGAAAATAACGACTGTTGACAAAGACGTGAAATCATTTTGGATATACCTACTACTCTGAAATTTGTATACTTCATTTATTAAAAAAAACAGCAAAAACTTTTGACTGCTTATGACAATACTCTGAATTTCGTTTTCTTTCATAAATCTTGTAAAACGCAACGATATAAGGTCGTTAGAATTCTTAGAAACTTCTTAAATAGCTGTATTCAAAGCATTTTGGATAGGGTAATTCGATCATGTAATCCTGTTTCATTTCTCATAAATATAGACAAAGCGAATCCTTATTTTTGATAACCAAGATCCTTAATCCTTAGTGATGAAACGGCTTAGCTTTCTACCCTAGGTCAGACGCTATTTCACATGCGAACAGCCAATCACTCTCTCTCTAAAAGGTTCAAAACTAAAAATATATACGGAATACTGTTCCCATGAGATTTTCTGAAATTTTCATTGTGGTCCTAGAACAGTATCAGCAGAGAACAATAAAAATGATTAACAACATCTTACTGATTCACCTTTATTCCTTATTGAACAGATTTTTCCGTATACCCATTCTTACATATAGTACTATGTTCATTTACAGAACTTAAATTCTATTGAATATAAGCTCTGTAAATTGAATTACCACTGAATCTGTTCTACGAAATATCTGTACTAATTAGCTAAGCGTCTTCTTCATTCATACCTGCCACACATTTTCTGACTTACAGAAATTAAAATTTTATTTACAGAAGGTATGCCAATGAAATACATGAAAAATACATTAATAAAATATAAATTATCTTTGCGTGCCTATTTTCAGCTTCCATACATTGTTGTTTTCATAAAAAAGAAGTTTACATCAAATTTTTTGAACTTTTTAATGTAGGAAAACATCGTAAAGGTTCCACTGCCCAACAAAAGCATTACGTGTGTCATTATTATTCCCTGGAGAGCAGTAAAAGTAATTACCCACACATATATCGGTTATATGCACACCATTACCTATAACAACTAAAAAACGTTGTATTATTACATTTTCAGCTATCAAAACTGAATAAAACTGACATTAATAGCCCCATAGAAATCGTTATAAGCAGAGGACTGGAGAGAAGCGATAGGATAAAATGGATTGTTTGATTTCATATTAGTACATTAAACCATCTAGTGCTGATATATAGAATTCAGTTTAACAACTTAAAGAATTGTTCAAAAGTTTTTTTTATTTATTTTATAAATTTGATAACGAGTCGTCCAGAAATGTTTCACATACACGTCTGTCTATCCACATAAAGATCATATGAAAGATGAGCAACCTTTAAAATAAACTAGGTATAAATAGCACTATATTTTAGGCATTACGAAATATGAAATGAAACCTGTTATTAAATTTACATTTAAAATTCAAAATAATAAACTATGAACAGATTATCAATGATGTTGTGGAAGCCCCAGCATTCAATATGCAAGTATGATATTCACTATACTAACTACAAATGTGATACTTAATTAAGATTAAGTGGCTTGTCAAGTTGAAATGTATTTTCATTTCCTCCACAAGCATCTGATTTCCATAATGACCTACTGATACAAAAATAGACTTCTTTTTTATCCACTGAAATCCCACACTTGGGTGCTAATATATGCTTAACAGGTTGTTTATTATTTTCCATTTACGGCGGGTCTGTCCAAGATTCGTTTGATCCAAGCGAATTTTCCTTTCATCTCACATGATTCATTTTCTCAGTTATTATAACGGGAACCCAGAACTACGCTACAAGCGCTTCCAGGCATGAGTCACTTCCTGTTCGCACAGCGGCATACAGCCAGTCACGTGACCAGCTTACAGAGGTGTTGGTGTCGTGCTCATCTAATGCCATTCCCTTGATAGTTCGTATGCCAGGCTAACCTCAAAATTTTTGCACTCTTTCAAAGGGAATAGAATCCGATTTTATTTTACTTCTAGTGCTTCACATGATTTCTCCAATTTGCTTCGAAGAACTGAGAAGTTATTCTAAATGCAGTTATTGGTAAGCAATGATTACTTCAGAACTTAACAACAGAATGCATAAAGTAAGTCAATCTACCTGGTGAACTGGGCCAATGTTTTCAACCAAGAAAAGTGCCTTACACACACACAAAAAATCGCAGGTATTATTTTGAATCTTAATGGACACTCAGTGTACTCAAAAGTATCCAAGTGATCACTGGACTCTTAAATGAAACCAAAATGCGAGTAAGTTGTTATGGCACGTGTCAAACAGTTTAATAGTCCCCTATACAGCAACTAAAAGCTTCAACTGACGTGATTTATAGGGTAATATAGTAATGATACTTATAAATTCACAATGAATAATGAAATAAGTAATGATAACTAAAAGATTAATTTAATGAATTAAGTGCCTTACAAAAATACTTAATGATGAGCATCTATAATTAATCACTAGATTGGAATTTATAGACTTTTAGATACATCTGTAATGAACGAACACTATTCTACATGTTAACAAATTATTGTTTTGTTCGCAGGATGCCGCTGAAAATAATTTCATCAGTGGCAAAACTAAAAGAAAAACATCACGTGAACAAAAACCGAAGCTAGAGAACAAAGTGAGCAGGCACCAGGTACAGTTTTGTGAAAGTGAGATGCGCGAATAAAAAGCTAAACATTTTGTTCTACACAGTGCAATTCTTCAATCGAAAAATCTTTAAAATATGGAAATTAATGATTCCTCTAGTATGTGTTACTGCAGAAGTCTTTCTCTTGTTCGCATCACTGGATTGGATAACGTGATAACCTTTTATTTTTAAAGTTTACACATATTACTACATTAAAAGTGTTTGCAAGCAAAGCCAAACACGCTGAGTGAAAATTGGCAGGGAATTTCCCATGCATTTGTTAGCATTTGGATACACGCCTTCGTCGAACGTTCAGTCAGCATTCATAGTGCACATATGTTAGAGGAGAGTGGAGCGCGAAACGGGAATGAGCTTAAAATACATATACACTGAGAAATCGAACAAAACATTTAAGCTTAACAAAAGATAAAAAAAAACAATGTAGCTTACGTTACAATGATGCTGAACTTGGCTGCACGTCTTGTACTTGCGTCCCAAGTAGGCGCGGAAATACGACTGAATACAAATGGCTGCACGTTCCTCACGAGAAGGCTTGCGCTGTGGTACACGGAAACAGGTCACGGAAGAGGAGCAGAGGCGCCACCATGCGGTCGTCAGGCGACATCAGAGAAGAGAGAGAAAGAGAAACAGAGTAGCAATGGTTAGAGAAAAAGAGAACGGGCAATAGCAGTTCGCTAGCATGCCGATGGCACTCCAATTGGAGACCACACGCATGCGCAAAAGAGAAAACTAATGCACTTACCTTTCGCATTCCTCTTCTCTCAAAACATTGAGTACTACGTGTAATTTATTATTATAACCACTATTAACAGAAACATGATGCAGTGGTATGACTGCCCCAAGCACCAGTTGAAGGAGATGGCAAAACCAAATATAAACAAGTGGCTTATCATATAATATAAAGTAATATAATGCAAATATATTATTCCAAGTTTACGCGATTTACTGCTTAGTTTGTAGTACATTAAGAAACAAAAACACAGTAATGATAAATGCAATATTTTCTTATATATATTACGAACAGGCAATTAAAGTAGCATATAATCTCTAACAATATATCTTATTTGTCTGTAAATATGTTTGGATTTTTTTAAATAATAACATCATTGAGTAATAATTATCGCTAGAAGTAAAGTTCACATGCTGATGCACGTTGCTGAATTTTAAAATAGAACTATGAATATATGAATTATACTAGATACAGTAATAGTAGTGATGTGAATTCTAAAAGTTGAACTGTAAAATTCATCCGTGGGGAGAAGTGTTACAAACTTTTAAAAATATATATCTAATCTTTTGAATATATTTGTGCGAACTGAGATGTCTATAAAATACACACATTTATACCTATTCAATGCTAACACACAGAAGTAATCAATGTCATATGGGTCCTAGAAAATATTCTTGCACCGATGGATATGAAACTAAAGCACTCATCCGTTAGCTTGCTAACATTTCCATGAATCTTGAATTCATGTATTATGCTCTCTCTCTCTCTCTCTCTCTCTCTCTCTGGACTGAGAGAGTATAATACAGACCTTAAGGGTTCAAAAGCTAAATTTATATTGAGCTTCTAAATCCTAATGAAACGATAGAGAATATTTATTAGCAGATTTACTCCTCTAGCTGGAATCAAGCTATTCACGGAGAGAGAAAAAGAGAGAGAGGCCAACAAGAAAGATATGTCGAAAAATTAAAACACTGATTTTATTATCAATAATAGCTTTGGCTGTGCTATGTGCTCATTTAGGATAGCATGATCGCAGTGAATCTACATTTTGTCATCAACAAAATGAATACTAAAGAAAAGAATGTAATGGCAGATCAACTACAAATACATTATAAAATGGTTATAATAAAAATACATTATAAAATTTTCAATTTTATTTATTTTATAGTTTATTTTTTCAGAATATTAAATTATAAAACTTTTAATAAAATAATCAAGCAGAGCGCAGTCTAAAATGTTGCAGAAATTTTAAATTTAGAGGCACTTGACCAAAAACATCAACTATTAAATCTATCCGGGTCACCTCAAGGGCTCACTTTAGTGAGTACGGGCATGGCAAACTCGAGGTAACAGATGCTGGACCATGTCTTACTTCATGTAATATACATCTGTTATATTATTCTGTAGACTGATCCCTCCCCTTCTTTCTTTGCTTCTTTCTCATCTCCTTGCTCCTTCCCCCTGATGCTATTAGAGTATTCGAGGGCTATGGGTGAATCTTTCCTACCTTGCTAAGTCATTTCGTCTTCGGTTGCCACCGAAGGAGGCAAGCTAGCCTCAATAGGTGCCGGTCCCAAGCCCGGATAAATGGCGAGGGTTGATGTCAAGAAGGACATCCGGTCGTAAAACTTCACTGCCAGCTCTAGCTATGATATGACTCAAAGAGAAAATGATATAAGGGCTAGGGCGTACCCCTTAAGCGACGCGCAGCCACATAACTCTACAACTGCGAGAAGTGGACGAGGGCTACCGCATCAAGGGCGGGTGCGGTTAAAGAAGAAAGCCCAGCAGGTGGAGAGGATGTTGCGAGTGGGAACACTGAATGTTGGAAGTATGACTGGAAGGGGAAGAGAGGTGGCAGACATGATGAGGAAGAGGAAGTTGGACATTTTATGTGTACAGGAGACAAGGTGGAAGGGAGGAAAGGCAAAGGAACTGGGAGATGGATACAAATTGTTCTACTCTGGAGCAAATAAAGAGGGAAGAAATGGTGTAGGAATTGTGGTGTGTGGCAGAATGAAGGGCGAAGTACTGAAGTGGGTGGAAGGAACGACAGGATCATGCGAATGAAACTGGGTCTTGGAGAAGAGCGGGTGGTCGTATTATGTATATATGCCCCGCAAGTTGGCTGTACAGCAGAGGAGAAATATGAGTTCTGGAACGTGTTAGATGAAGAAATGAGGAAGCTGGAAGAAAACGAGATGGTGATTGTCGGAGGAGACTTGAACGGACACATAGGGAGAAAGAATAGAGACTGTGAAAGGATGCATGGCGGCCACGGAGTGGGAATTATGAACCAGGAAGGAGAGAGAGTTGTGGACTTTGCAGTAGCGTTTGATCTGGCAATTGTGAACTCATTTTTCTACAAGAGGGAAGACCATTTGATAACATTTAGGAGTGGTAACAACAGTTCAAAAATTGACTACATTTTGACTAGAAGAAAACATCTTAAGGTTGTAACAAATTGTAAAGTAATTCCAACAGATCAAGTGGCACAGCAACACCGACTGCAGTGCGCAGACTTTAAAATACGATTGAAGATAAGAACCTCTGGAAGCCATGGGATAAAGACAATTAAGTGGTTTCGCTTAAAAGAAGAGAGTGTGAGGAATCGTTTTAGGGAAAGGGTGTTAGAGAGGATTTCGGATGGACTGGAAAGTGTACAAGATTGGTGGAAACATAATTCAAAAGTAATCCTGAGCTGTGCAATCAAGGTGCTTGGTGAGACATCTTGAAAGATTAGAGAGCAGAATGAGGGTTGGTGGTGGAATAATAATGTACAAGTGGCAGTGACAGCTAAGAGGAAGGCAAAGCAGAAGTGGGATGAGTGAAGAGTGGAAGAGAACAGAGAAGTGTACAGAGAGAGAAAGCAAGAAGCCAAGAGAGTTGTGGCACAGGCGAAGGCCATGGCATATCAAGATCTGTATGATCAATTAGAAACAAAGAAAGGACAGAGAAAAATTTACCAACTAGCGAAATGTAGAAATAAAGCAACAAAGGACATCTTACATGTGAGGCAGATCAAAGACGCTGAAGGAAGAGTATTATGGAGGGATGTGGACATAAGAAACAGATGGAGAATATACTTTGAGGGACTTTTGAATGAGGAAAATGCAAGGACTCACAGAGAAGATGGGCAGCCTTCTGAGGGAATGGTGCAGAACATCAGTAGAGTGGAAGTGACGGAGGCCATGAAGAGGATGAGGAATGGAAAATCGGTGGGCCCCGACAGAATTCCAGTGGAGGCATGGAAGGCACTGGGGGAAGCGGGAATTCACCTGCTGTGGGACCTGTTCGTGAAAGTTTGCCAACAGGAAAATATACCTGAGGAATGGAGGGAAAGTACTCTTGTCCCCATCTACAAGGGTAAAGGGGATGCACAAGACTGTAAAAATTACAGAGGAATAAAGTTGATGTCCCACACAATGAAAATCCTAGAAAGGGTTCTTGATGGAAGATTGAGGAAGGAGGTGAAGATTGCAAAGGAACAATTTGGCTTCATGCCTGGTAGATCAACAACAGATGCTATCTTTGGGTTACGGCAGATGATGGAAAAGTTTCGAGAGAAACAACGGGAGCTACATCTGGAATTTATTGATCTGGAGAAAGAATACGCTAGAGTACCAAGGCAAGAAGTCTGGAGGTGTCTGAGGGAGAAGAAGGTTCCGGAGAAATATGTCAGGTTGGTGTGGGAGATGTACAGAAATGTGAAGACAAGTGTTCGGACCTGTCTGGGACAGACAGAAAGTTTTCAAGTAACAGTTGGCTTGCATCAAGTGTCAGCATTAAGTCCGTTTCTGTTTAACACTGTGATGGAGGAGGTGAGAGAAGATGCGCCTTGGACAATGCTGTATGCAGATGACATCTTGCTGTGTGCAAATTCAAGAGAATAAGCGGGAACTAAACTGGAAAGATGGAGAAAAGTACTGGAAGAGAGAGGTATTAGACTGAGCAGAAGTAAGACAGAGTATGTGTTGCACTGTGGGCGGCGGCCAGGAGACAGATCTGGAGCTGGAATGAAATGTTCAGGAAGGCGATGGACTTTAGATACTTAGGTTCAACAGTGGAAGAAGATGGAGGAGCTGAGAAGGAAGTGGGATGCAGGATACAAGCGGGCTGGAGGAACTGGAGAGAGATGGCTGGATTGTTATGCGATAAGAGGGTGCCGATCAATCTGAAAGGCAAAATCTATAGGACAATAGTGAGGCCAGCTATGACGTATGCTATAGAAACTGTGGCCCTGAGGAAAAATAACATCAGCAGGATGGAAGTAGCAGAGATGAGAATGTTTAGGTGGATGTGCGGTGTGACCAGAAAGGATCGTCTGAGAAATGATTATGTGAGGGGAACAGTGAAAGTTACGAACTTAGGAGCGAAGATACAGGAGGCAATGTTGAGATGGTTTGGTCATGTGATGAGGAGGGCGGACGAATATGTGGGAAGAAGGGTCATGCAGATGGAAGGAGGAAGCGTGGGCGGCCAAAGAAGAGATGGAGGGAGCTGGTAGAAGAGGACTTGAGGATGAAGAACTTGGATGTGGTGACAGCCCAAGACAGGAGGATGTGGAGGAGACTCATCATCAACAGTGACCCCCACTTAAGCGGGAGAAGCTGCAGAAGAAGAAGAAGAAGAAGATTAAATCTATCCGGGTGAAAAGAGAAATGACATCGAGGGAAGATTTAGTAGGTAGGAATAAAAACTTTTGCATATAACATTTCGGAAGATTTCCGTAAAGATTTTTTTATATATATCAAAGGAGATAAGAATGTGTTTTTCAAATGCGGTGCAGAAAATTTAAGACAGTTTACCAAAGCTCTCATAACTCATTAGATTTTCATTATTTGTATAAGCCAGTATTTTGTATAGTGTTGCAGGGAACTGGATTAATGGCATCGGAGTTTCCGGATGCTTCAGTGCAGCCACATGCTCTACAGAACAGGTAGCAAAACTAAAGCACTCCGGGAAAAGGTCAGAGGTAACAGAAGGAATGCATGACGTAATTCTCAGTTATGCTGCCCGGTTTTGCAACACTGACTAGCGTATATTTACTTATGTTCTGCGAGGCAAATTTATACTTTCAAATGGGAATAACTTACGCCCCTGACTTTTATGCAACTGAATAATTAAGGACAATTTGCGTAAGGAGTGTACAGAAAAGCACATTCTATGAATCTGTCGATGTTGGCCTCTGTTCGCATGAGATTTCAGAGACGTCTGGTGTTAGGTGCAGTCAAACTGAATTTCAGTGTACGCGTTTGCTTGTTTTTTCCGAGTTTATTGGTAAATTAGAACACTTAAGGCAAGACAACGAGGGTTAAATTTCACGTGGGATGTGTTAACGTTCCATTAAGAACACGAAACAAATTAAATAAAGGAATTCTTAACAGCTACGTACGCTAAATTTAATACTATTCCCTAGGACTTGATGAAGCCCACTTTTCCCAGAAGTTCTTAAATTATTCACGTCTCGGATTAATATTTATGTTTATGTGAGGCCACTTTTTCTATTCTACATATTAAGACGAGCGAGAAGCACTCGCCTTAAATTTCCTACTCTGAAGTTGTGTGTAGGTTCGAAAGTTGCCCGTCTTCTTCACTAACGCGATGAAACGTCTTTTGCGAAACGAATCACGCACCGCGCGTGTAACGTGATGATCTAAGAATGCGCCGGTACACTTCTGTTCCAGTGAAAGCATCTAAAGTGACGCCTTTTGTAATGGAGGAAAGTTGGGGTTTTGAGTTCACTGATGTATGTGGTCAGATGCACTCCCGACTCTCTCTTTCAGTGTGGAGGCAATCCCCTTAGCCCCTGATGGAGAACTCTTTAGATGTAATTAAGAGAGTAGCTTCGAGAGAACCACTTGGCTGAGAGCAAAAGATGAGAGTTCCTATACAAATGGTTTCAGATAAAAATGCAATGCAGAAAGAAACTGGAGAGAGATAGAGAGATAGACAGATAGATAGATAGAGAGAGAGAGAGAGAGAATGTAGGAAAGCAGCTCTATGGAACACGTGACACGCGAAAGTTACAAATGAGATACTGATTTTGTGAGGTGAATGTGGCTCGTTATCTCGGTGTTTAACGTTCAAGTGCCCCTTGTTAGGCTTTGTTAGCATAATGTGGCTATCTATGCAAAGGCAATGCGGTTGGAAGCGGTAAGTAGTTTGATCACCATTTCTAAAGAATCAATTTTAAGCAAATTTCACTTTCGTTTTACTGATCATGTAAGTAAACTGCTGAAGAGCCAGGGAGAAAAGTCAAACATGAGCTCCACTACTTCGTTATCTACTTCTCATCTGATCTTAAAGACGTGCTTCTCATAACGATCACATCTTATTAGCCATTAGCTTCAGACACCGATGGCTACGAAAATCGGAGGCATTTTCTTCGAAAGACCAACAAAATTAAGAAGCGCAGTTGTGCTAAGAGTTACTGCACTGTATCTTAGTTTCTTTTTTTATGCGAATCCAAATGGTGGAAACCTACAGCTCATTTTAGTGTCGTGGATGGGCTAAGGAGCATATAATTAGGAACCCTACTGTAGGGAACAAACACTCAACTATTTCAATTCATTTTGGGTGTCCAATAATCGGTGACACGGTATTACAGCGTGTGAGGAAATTCCCCTAACCTCTTCATGTTTTACAAACATTTACGTCGCAGTAGGTTTCGAACAAACAGCTTGCTGGTTTCAGAGCAGAAAGGCTGTTTCACCTATACCATCGGCAAATCCAGCTACCCTGCCAATTATACCAATTTAAGCATTTCAGGCATTCCTATATTTCATATTCAGAACGAGAGTTTCAGAAAAACATTAATGATTTCACAGTATGTGGTTCGATTGACTTGCACAGATTGAAGGCGGAACTTCAGAAATCAACAACTGCCATAACGAATGCTAGTGATTAATGAAACAAAGCAAAGCATTGGTTTCAAGAGTGTTGGAACTTGAATTAGCTCATATTTTCATCATGCAATGATTATAAACAAATTCTCTGTGAACTAGCTTTACAGCACGCCGAAATGGCAGACTTCAGAATGTCAAGCGGTGCCGGTATGTAACTGTTTGCTGAGCAGAATTTTTTTTTTAAAAAAAAGACTCTTGCAGACACGCATCAAGAATTACTTAACGCAATGCCGAGTACTAACATGTTCTTTATAAAAATAGCTTTAGGAAGGGAGCAGCCAAAAATGCCTATATTTCAGAACAGCTTTATTTTATTCATTAAATATAAATGAAAAAATGAAAAATATTATTTTTGTATTTGTTTCATGGAAAATATTTTATTCTAATTATTTCGAACAAAAGTGCCTTTTTCTATCGTTGATAAAAATTCCGGGGCATGAATTTCATCTAATGCTCAAAAGAACGATTGAAGTGTCGTTCATTCCTTTCGTAGTAATGGTTGTTCTTTCAAAAGCGAATGTCGCATGAATCCTATTACTGGAATTTTATTTACATTTCTATCATTTTATGGAATTTCTGATATTTTATCTAATATTATGTGATTTTTATCTCTTTTTTATTAACTAATTTATTACGAATTCTCCAGCTATTTCTCCTGAATTTCATTTTTAAAGTTTTGTATGTGCGTCATGTAGAGGACACGTAGTATATGTAAAAACTATCAAATATATTCTTATTTTTATCCGCATTTTACACTAGACGATACTGTCAGCAAACAATAAACGCTTGCGCATGAAGTATTTTCTTTCCGTTTGCATAATAAAAAGAGGTGACTCTTTACTATAAGCTGACATGGATCCTCTGTGATGCGAAGCACATGAGATGCTAGACCAGCCAAGAGATTGCAGTTCACGTAATAGCAGGGGTTTCATATGTAAACAGTAGATTGAGAAGCTTCATAATTTTACTCTCCTCTTTTATTACACTGACGATTTCGAGGAAATTAAAACTGGTTACGAAATACTTTCACCACCGTTAGCTAAAGTCAAAGAAGTCAAGCATGGAATGTAGCATACAATATTTCCCCGAAACAAAAAAATGCAGGTCACAAATATCCATCCGCAAAGTTATATTCTTTTTTTAAATATATTTTTCCCGTATTCAGGTGGATTTGAGAAACTTCTGTTTTTCATTAATGAAATATAAAAATGCCTACGTCGATAAACACAAGCCGGAAGAATTCATGACAATTACATATTGCAAAATGATGCCCAAGGTAAAATATAGTTTGATAAACTGTGAGAGAGTTCTTCGATCATTTTTTATGAGGTCGGAATCGTTTCCCGTATGACTTCCATATTTGGTCCTCTGAAGTGATATCCAAAGATGACGATTTGTATGAGTCGCTCAGGTACAGCAATGGTGATATCTCTATGTTATTTCCACACGAAAGGAAGTTAGTCTGCGACCCCTTAGTATTACTCCCGTAAATGGGTTAAAAGTTAGATGATCCTCCTCTACAGACCAAACATGGAACTTTTCAATCTTCTTGAGATCTCCTATAAGGAATAATCGTCTCACACTTCAGTAATGAAATTCGTATATCACCTAAAAAGCATTTACAAAACATTCATGCCCACTGTGGGATTCGAACACACGGCCTGTTGGTTGGAGCGGATACGTTAACCATTCGGTCAACCAGGCTAGACATCGGTTACGACCTACAAAGATTGTAACCTATAGCATATCCCTTTCAAAAATTTCTTCAACACAATCTTGAACAGAAAAGGAAGATTAATTTCATAGATGCTTTAATGGGACATCCTGTAGTATTTCAGGAAGTTTTCCTAATTTCGATCACGAACTTCGTTTTAAAGATTAAAAAATCGAGATATGAATAAAGAATTCATAGTAAGAAAGAGGAACGTTTATAGCATTCTAAGAAGAATGAAACCTTCTGTGTATCGTTTTAATTATATATATATAATTGATCTTTGAAAATTTGATACTGTTCCAATTTTCATTGATCTTTTTTTTTTTCTGATTCCGAAAGTGATTACGTGACTTGAATCTGATCATCCAAAATCGACAAGGTTGCCATCCTTAACAAAATAATAATAAAAAAACAGCAATGGCCATTCGCCACAATATAGTACACACATTAAGGGATGGTTCCCACAACCTATAAAGTGAAGAAGATTTCAACCGAATCGTGATAGATTTCAACCGAAATCTATCACGACTTCCTTGACGACGACCCTCACTCGGGATATCAACTACTACAATAAAAAAAATAGATGACAAAGTCTAGGAGTTAATAATTTCAGAGTCAATTGGCCTGGGTGCACAGCCAGAATTGTATCCATACTACAAGAGAGTAATAAGATGTGTAAAATCTCTTCACTCTGAGTACCAATACAGTTGAATGCAAAAAAAAACTTTAAAATTATTAACCATCTACTCTATTCTACGCATCTAAACGCGGTCCATCATACTACCGCCTCTTCCGAAGCCTATCTCTATCTATCTGTTCCCTTCTGCCATACAGCCAGGGGAGGGTAGCTATATATGCTACTATACTAGGGAGATGATTATGAGCAAGGTGGTTTCCCGTTGCCTTCCTTGCCGTAAGTATTTTTTTGACTGTAACCTGTGTGTTCACGGGGGCCGGTTTGCCTGCTTGCGGGATGAAAAACCCCAGATAAACTGGCGGAAAAAACCCTACTGTCCACGCCCAATACCGGCTAACTTGGCTATGGCTGAGGAAGATCCTTGAGCTCCTCACGTCTCCGACGGGAATCGAACCTAGGACACTCCTTCCTCAGGCATATGGTTGCGAAGCGCTAAGCCACTAGGCTAACCGCGCGGACCCGAAACCTATAATAAGTTTAATGAAAAATCAATCTGGTCCCGGGATAGTTATACTTCAGATATCATTATGATAATCTTCAGGGCACTTTTTGACAGATACGATATCAGCTTCTTTCTAGACGAGATTAAAGCACTACAGCATGACAAAAGTGTCAACTTTATAAGGGAGGACAGTGGTTATTCAATAAATGGAATATACGTGATTTCAAAAACTTTTTTCACTGTATTATTATAAAAGTCCTTTCAGTTCTTATGCAGTTGAGCTATAATAATCATGCTTCCACAAACATTTTGGTTGAAAGCAAATTCTTAGTGCGCTAATTAATTTCATCAACAGGGATCGTTGTTATTCAACATGGCGAAACTTTCACCCATTAGATGCTAATCAAAACCATTAGCGAGGGGTACTATTGCTATGGTAACAATTGTAACACATACTAATAATGATTCAGTTAGACTCTGAGTCATTATGAACCTGTCATGTACTGTAATGCTCTAACTGTTAGAGCATAGTAGTACATGACAGGTTCATTTCTGAAACGATATACGTACATGACCTTGCAGGAAAAGATATTTTCTGATTAGTGATATCATGAGCTACTAAAGTACAATTACTGCTGCTGTAATGTTTAAAAAGTATTCCAGGATTGCGCTACAAAGGCTGTTTTCATATTTCAATATGGTAAACGGTCCAATAGAAACAAGGTAACTTGGTAGCGGAACAATTTTAGCATTATACTCCAATAGTAAATTTCATCGCAATCCATCAATCTGCTCGTGAGATGAAAGTATAACAGTGGTGATTATAACAGTCTGACCGTAGAACGGTACTATAGAAAGTCAACTGTTGGAAACAAATTAATATAACGCTGTAGAGTGGACAACGTGAGGAAAGACAATGCAATAAAAGGAGTCATAAGAAAAATTCATCACTGGAATAAATATCGAATCATTTCTTCGAAATAATGGATTTATTTTCACTTGCAGGTGCTGTAATTTAGGCTTCTTGTGAATGAGTTTAAAATTAAGTTTCCGAAGAGAAATATACGTAGTGTTTATTGCATTCTTATAATGGTTTAGATGTCTTACTTAAAGATGAAACAATCGAGACCTGCTTCGTTGGTACAGAATTACACACCTCTTTTTTACATTATGAGGTGCATATGAAACCTATTAATAAGTCAGGAGGTTCAAAATATGACTTTTTGGCGAGGTGCCAGCCGACTTGCTCGGTGGTTCGCGTCTCCTCTCTTCGACCAACATGGGAATATCGCTGTGACATGGATATTTGCAAATGTCTTTTAGGATAGAAGATTTTCATTAGCCAATATGCTACCACCACCCTACTTGTTGGAAGCCTCAAGTGGTTCCAAAAATTCCATGTTGTCTTTAGAGCAGAGCTTCCTAATTATTTAACTGTCAGTCTCCGATGGTATTAAAATGCACTAATTTCAAAGTTATTGCACTTAAATTTTCCTCTCCTTTTCCGACGCCAAATAAATTCAAGACAATATTGTTCTGCATTTGGAGTGATGTGATTATAACCACGGATTCCTCGAGACATCTTTCACCTTTAAGAGAGGTGCCCTCAGAACACATCCAATACTTTTCTATCTTTGTTCCTAAAGAGAAAGAAATTCAGAAAAAAGTCGTAGTAGGCAATTGTCCAAAAGGTTTTAATAACCTTTGTATCACCCACACTTGTTCTAACACTATGAAATTTAATGGTACTAAGTTTCTTGATTGGTGGATCCATTGGTGGATATTTGATTGAAATATGAGAATTCTTCTCTGCTGTCTCAGAACTATCACGTGGGTTCTCAAATTTTACAAACAAAGCAAGCAGATCAAGGACAGTGACGTTTGTTACTTTCCTTTTTCACTATCGTCCATATTATTTCTCCATTTAGAGCTTGATGAGTTTTTTTCGTTGCTTATAGATTCATAATTATTCTGAAAGTTTCGTCACTTTCGTTTTCTATGAATCATAGAAAGGTTTATTGGTTTGCAAACCAAGTTCTGGTAATGATTTTGGTTTTCAGCGACCAGGAACTAATCGTGAACTCCAGTATCAGTAGTAATTCGGTAGTTTTAACTTCCTAAAAAGGTCTGCAATTTTAAAACTTGGAAGTCAAAGCGTTTTGGGATTCTGAAGTTCTTCGACGTGCTAGAATGTCGGGAAGAATATGAGATGGTTCAATAATCTTAGAAGAGAAAAGGATTCTTTAACATGCAAAGTACTTTTGTAAGAGTCACTTCTTTTTATCTTTTAAACAAATTACATATCTTTACTGAAGTCTCACTGGACGGCATTTGTTGAAAATAAATCCAGAACAGCCAAGCTAATGAAAATCCAATCATAGTTACTAAGTGCATGCTGAATATCCTCCTGAAAGCGATCGCATAGATTGCGTGGATGTCATTTTCTCTTAGTGATAACGTTTTTAAAAATAGTCTAGCAGATAAGTATAATAAGTTTGTCTGTGTTAATATCTTTTGATTCTTCAAACTTCAAATAGAAAATAACGTTTATTAGGCTAATTTCATAATAGTCAATATTGAATTTCTGAATTTAAGCTTCAAAACGTAAATTTTTGTATACAAGTATATTTTTACTATAAAACCTTAAGTTCTAAGGGGCATGTATAGTATATTAATCATGTACGAGTGGGTTTATTCGACACCATCTTCCCATCTGCTATTGTATTTACAGAAAAACAGAAGCACTAGTATTAAGTATTAGGAATATTATACGTAATTAACTCAAACATGTATTGTTCAACCCGTTCGTTAAAATTCAGCTTCTTATCTTAACAGGATCAACGAGACATTAGGGCATGTATTTCTTTTATTACATGTTTATCATTTCAAAAACGAATGGACAAAGAATGAACGACATTACAATGTCATAAAAGAACCTTAGAATCCATTAAAGCAAACATATTACACGCATGTATTGTCACATATTCAATTTAAGTAACTAATGCCCATAACGCCAAATGAAATACCCATCTGAGGATGACGCATGTAAGGCAGCCCGACTAAGTATACATGCTAGTGGTGATTATACTCGCTGTTTACTTTTATACCTCCATCGTTATGGAGATAAGAAAGAAGCCATTAAGAGAGAGAGAGAGAGAGAGAGAGAGAAGTGGAAGGAGACTTCATAAGGTGCTACAAGTGATCTCCGAGACAATATCTAAATGCAGTTTCTACGAAACACTCTCGATAAACGCATCTCTGGAAAGAAAGAATGAAAAGAGCCATTCATATTTACAGGAGTGGAGATAAGATGGTAGGTAGAGTGTCCTTGGTTTCTTTGTGTGTCTACTTTATACGCCTGCACTTATTTCCATACGCGTTTAGCATAACGGCGGTGAAACAATAAAAACACCTGACCATTTCCACACGTTCAGCTTTCCTTAGTAAACACTGCACCAACCTGCTGGCGATTGTATAAAAGTTTAATGAATCTCATTATATCCCAGCGCCTACGTGCTGGAGAAACGTCCCTGCACCTTGCAGGTAAACATCGTTGTCCGTTGCAGAAGACAATGGTGTTCGTAAATCTTCATTAGTTGCAGCTGAGTCACGTGAATGCGATAGCCTCCGTTCTCAGCGAGCTAGACGATGCAATACTTTAGCCCTAACATACGTCTGATAGTTAAAAAGCCAATTAAAGAGCGAAATACACACAAGCTCCGCACAAGCTCTTTTAATTTGGCTGTTTCCTATCAGCCAGCCAGTAGCATTCGAGAACAAATACAGAGTTCTCTCTCGAAATCATTCGTTTGTTTGGATCCCACAAATCATTTTTTTTAGTTATGTGAAGTTTTAAGCATGCTGCCAGATGAGCGCACAAAAATTCGCCGACATAAATTTCAGATTATCTACGCACATTCTGGAGCTCATTTTTTGCTCTGCAGAGCTTATGAAACGCTGTAAATGGACTTCATTAAGTAATCGATCGGATGCCAAATTCCAGTAAGAAATAAAAACCTCTGAAGCTAAACGGAAGGTGTTTGTCAGACAGTACTAACAGTGCTATTGGCATGCCAGAAAGAATTCTTTCTTTGCTCATCGGACGGTCACCTCAGAAATAAACGAAGTGGGAATGACTGGGGAGGGATGGAGAATAGTCCATTTATGAGAGCAAAATTTCTTCAGAGAGGAACTGAGTTCGATCTATGTTACTAAAATAAATAGTAGGGACAATATTCCAATAATGAAATAACACATGCAAAGGCTTCTAATTCTCGGGAATATTATGCAACGCTAATTGTAGACTCAATTCTGGTTGCCGATTAAAGGAAGTTTTTTTGGTTCTTTTTTTTCTTCAGCACGTTACAGAATTAATCGATCAGTCACGCATGAAAGAGTAGGAATTTTTTTGTTTCGTTTTGTTTTCTCACAGGAATAAATTTTTGTTTTAATCCCGCAACTCAGCAAAATCGACCACAGAACGTACAAAGAAATGCATTAAGAACATCGCCTTTCACGCAGCATTCCTTCGAAATGCACTAAATCTCTGTAATGAAGAGGAGTGAATATCATCTGCCCACCCAGTACGATCAAGCGACCTAATCTCTTTGGAGCAGGAGTCAGAGAAAGTCGGATATCATACGAACCTCTATGCCGCGTAATATTATTATTAAAATAGAAATTAAAAACTGAACAGTTTGATTAGTAGTTGGAAGTTTTTTCACTTGGTTATACTATAAATTAAAGATACCAAGAAATTATATACTTGGTTTAATCGTTTATCCAAGTGTAAGCAAACAAAGTTTGCATCTGAAGTATTTTCAGGATAAAAATTAAGAGTCCTGAAGATATTTCAGGTGCAAACGCTGTTTGCTTACACTTGGATAAAGGATTAAACCAAGTATAAATTTCTTGGTATCTTGGTTTCTTGTTGGAAAAACTTCCAACAACTATCTCTGATCCAGAGTATTTTAATAATAAGGTGTGACACCTTGTGGCTACTCGTATAAGAAAATATGACTTCGGCATTACTTCAACCTTAGTATCACCTCTGGGTCTGGCTCCCACTGACGAGATCTCGGTTTCGGAAAGATAAGTACCTTTGGTTTTCTTTCGTTTGTTTTTCACTTTAATTTATTTTACTGGTGCTAGTGGTGGTTTCGTCCCCACTATCACTGGTTTCTTTTAATAAATAGGATTGCTGGTAATGCAGTTAGTATCTGCATTACGGGATTACTTTTAGTGGCATCACGGCAGCCATTTATAGTAGCTCAAACAAACATTTGCTGGTGGTGTAGAATTATTTCTGTATCACGGGATTATTTTATTCTCAATCTTACGACTGAAAGTTTTTCTTCTTCCAATTAAACGCAGAGGTATAGTCTTTTTCCCACTTGAGATAATGGTACCAATTCGTCCAACGGTGCGAATTCTAGGAACTGAAATTCTCAGATGTGAAGAAGCGAGACGGGTAACTAAGGTTTTAAAAGAGATAGTCGGCGCAAACGAGATTTATTCTTTCACCCCTTACGGAGGAGGGAAATATTTAATTGTAGGTAAAGATGTGGAAATAAGGGTCAAACTATTACAGGGTTTTACTTTCGAAGGCAGCTCAGTTATTCCTGCGATCATAATAGTCAGGAGTCAGGTAAAAACAGTAAAAATCGAAAGATTTCCGATGGAATATATAGAGAATAGTAATGCAATTTCGAAAATGTCTGAAATTCAGACATTTTTGAAATGGGGTAAGATTAGTAATATACGAAAGGGTTTGTCAAGTGAAGATTCAAATTGGTTTTCTGGTGATGTCACCTTCACAATGGATATGAAGACGCCCGTACCAAATTTTATCAACATCGGTACAACCCGAGTTACGGTAAACTATCCCGGAGTACAGCGTCAATGTCTGCGTTGCGGTTCATACGATCACTTAGGTGATAACTGTCCCAAATCTAAATGTTTCAACTGCACGGAGATCGGACATATCGCTAATCAGTGCCTCAAACCCTGTCAGAAATGCGTAAGTTCTGAACACTGCGTTAACACCTGTCCTTTTAGAACTTTCGCAGAAAGAGTGGGAGCTCCCGTAGAGCCAATTAGAACACCATATATATCAGAGAGGCATAATGAAGAGTTCCTGGATCTTCCAATTCAGTCTAGTAAAGACAGCGCTTTTAAGCAAACTACACTTGGTAAAATCACAAAAAGTGCGCGACCAAATCAGTTAGAAATTAGCCCAAAATTCAAGATCTGCAGTAGCAACTTTCTCAGTCAAATACTGATGGAACATCATTGAAATTACCAATAATGAACCTAAAATAACAACTGAACAGGTACACAACGAAATGCAAAAACATTCAATTGTTCTACAGGGAGAAACTGGAGAAGAAACAGAAAAGCAAGTAAGACAACTGAAAGAATTTAATATGCAGACAAGATCATCAAAAAGGAAAGACGAATTAATAAAAAAATTGAAGATAAACAAAAAAATTAAAAAAAAGAATTACAACTAAAATAAAAAGAAACAGAAAAAAATGTAAAGATGGAGAAGGCTGTGGATAATCAAATGAAAACTCTTCAGGCTCAGAAGAGTTTATGGATTATGACGGGCCAACTCATACTAATAAAGAGAAAGCAACAGACATAATTAAAGAAAATATAATAAAGTTTACTGATTCAAAGTTTTCTCAGTACAGTTATCATGTACGCGAAAAGAAAATAACTAGCTTCCAAATCAAAAATGATAGCCATGAAATTGAAGTAATGGAAAGCAACTGTAAAAAACTGGAAAACAGTTTACAAGAAGCAGGTTACATAATTGCTTCTTCACAGATTGTAGACCTCATCGGGTTCATCCAAAATTTAGAAGTTAAAGACTTACCAGTGCACTTCAGTAATCATAGCAGCATCTCCTTTCTGCATTACCTTATTAAATGTACGAGGATTCCATAGGCATAAACAAGAAACTATATGGAAACTTATGTTAAGCCATAATATCAGGTTTTTGTTTCTCCAAGAAACATAATTTTGCAGATATAAAGATATAAAAAGTTTAACAGATAGATATCCACTTCTTTCTTATTGGAGCTTTAGAAGATTTAACAGGGCTGGAGTAGGAGTTCTTATTCTTGCCCCCCCCTCCTTTGGTCATTCTGTAATATCCAAAGGGATGCAGAAGGAAGACTCTTGACAACAGATTGGAAATGCTGCGGATGTGTAATAAGGTTTATAAATTTTATGCTCCATCCAATGGAACAGTTAGACGAAAATTCTTCCAGGATTGGAGCCATATTTATATGTTGCCCACTACATCATAGCAGTTGGAGACTGGAATTGTATTGAAAACCCCACATTATACAAAATAGGAGGACACCCCAGGAGTGGAAAAGTGGGATATCCTATCTTATCCCTATGGCTTTAACAGGCCTTTAAGGCCCACAACTTTCCAAGCATGCTTGGATTTCGTAACCGTAGTACGAGGATAGGATAGTCACCCCTATGCCTCTAAGTATTCCTGGCAGTATCCCTCTGTGTTCAAGGGGCCGGTTTGCCTGCTTGCGGGATGAAAAACCCCAGACAAACTGGCGGGAAAAACCCTGCTGTCCACGCCCAAGACCAGCTAACTTCGCTATGGCCGAGGAAGATCCTTTAGCTCCTCACGTCGGCGACGGGAATATGGTTGCGAAGCGCAAAGCCACTAGGCTAACAGCGCGGAAAAGTGGGATATGCACAGTTAAAAACATGTCTTGATAATGCTCAACTAGTAGACATATGGAGGATTCGCAATCCTAATCTCCAGGCATACACATACATGAATCAAGGTATTCGTACTCGTATTGATCGAATTTATATCTCTTCTTCCCTTATAAATAGGATATTTCAGATAAAACATCTTGACATCAACATGTCAGATCATACTCCAGTTATACTTAAGTTCCACTGCATGGAAAAAAGTATAGATCTCGTCTAGACCATGGAGACTTCCACCAAATTTTCCGTTGATCTTTTCAACTAAATTCCATACCCTGTGTTAGAATTGGAATAATGTTACCTGGAATTGGGATATGTGGTTAAAATTCAAACAAACAGTAAAGCAGAATATGATGGAATGGGGAAAGGAACAGGCTTTCCTCAAAAGGAAAACGTTGAAAGATCTGTATAAAGAGAGAAGCTGGTTTGTAACAAACCAACGCAATGGTATAGAATATAACAACATCATTAGAAACATTAACACAGAGATAGAACTAGAAAGGCAGAAACAAGTAGAAGAAAGAAATTTTAAGATAAGATTACAACAGCACTTAGCAGATAGCCATTTAGTTGCATTCTTCAATAGACAATTTACAAAATTTCGCAAAGAAAGGACTATCACTCAAATCTGTGTTGATGGAGAAGACATGTCCACCACTAAACACATCCTTGACTCCTTTCAAAAACACTACAAAAATCTGTTTGAAGACAATAGTACTGTTGGAAATTATAACTCTTGGAACATTAATTGCTTTCCTGTTCATATCCAAGATGGGCTTGACAGCCCTATTACAGCATCTGAAGCTACCACAGCCTATAAAGAATGCCAGACAAGAAACTCCCCAAGGCCTGATGGTCCAGGGACAGAAGTTTATCGAGAGGCCTGTGATTTTATTCTTCCCATTCTAGTTAAACTATTTAATTTCTTTCTCTCATCAGGCCACATACCAAGTGAATTTGTAGCAGGCCATAGTGTCCTCATTCCCAAACCTGATAGAGATCACACCTTAATCAGCAGCTGGAGACCAATTTCTTTATCTAATACTGACTACAAGATATTTTCCGCATTATATCAATAACAGGCTCAAAGTGGGAATGAAATATATAATTAAAAGCACACAGGTGTATGGAGTACCAGGTCGAGCAGTAGAATTTAATTCTTGCTACATGATTTAATGATGATATAAAAGAGCTGAGGCCTTTTCTCTCTCTCTCTCTCTCTCATGCTATCTGTCTTTTTTTTCTCCTAATACTATCAGGCTCTCTTGCATCAATATACTAACTACTCTAGGCCTACGATGAGCAACCCTTTACTTTTTCACCTCAATAAAAGTCGAAACCGGTCTGGGTAGTGACCCTTTCCATAATGCATAGCATTATGCATGTCTGCAAGGATATGTGCTTTGCATTACGGGATGTTAAGGCAAGTGATGTGAAGTCATTAGCTTCTTTATACGAGTTGCCCCAGTTCTGAAAATAGTTCAGACGGAAATTTGTTTGTTTACAGTTGAATAATTAAACAAGAATATAATTTCTTGGTATCTTTAATTTATAGTTTGATTAGTAAGAAATCCTTGTCTTTTACCAAGAGATACTAACAAAAATTTGCATTTTATTTATTATTTATTTATTTTATTGCATTTTACTAAACAGAATCTCAGATTAATTAATATGATACTGCAGGATGGGCTACATCAGGAAGGATAAGACAATAAAATGGAATTAGAAGAATATTTCATTTTTGGAATATGAATTTACCAATAACAAACTGTTTATTGGACATAACGATTTGTTTTCCCTTGTCTCAGCACATGAAAAGACTTCCTGAGAATGGATCGAAAAACGAAGATCCTAAGTAAAAATGCAAAATTAATTATAATAGTTTCTAAACCATATCTTGGTCAGAGATGAAAGCATCCGAAATTACTTCAAGGACAGAGAATTAAATATATCTGAGCTTGGTAAAAGAGAAAAAATTATTAGTAAGTTGAATGTGAAACATATTAATCACCCAGGTCGTACAAAATATTATACCTCCAAAATCAAAAATAAAAAGCACGGCATGTTTAATGTTAGGCTTAATATGGTTTAAGTATAAATGTTGATTTACATAGTGATATTTATTTCAGTTAATCCAGATAAATTATTTCTCTTTTTTGTGACTTCAAGGATTATCATGTTTATAGCTGTCTAACTGGATTTTTGCATCACGTGGTTTTCTGAATCTTTTCCAGTTCTAGTGTTTTTTTAAGATTTCGAAAATCTTGAAGCTGCAGCTTTCAAGTGAAAAAAAATTCTAAGAAACTACTTCGATACTTTTAAATGACATCATTCTAAGGTTCCCCGACCAGTGCCTATTGTCAAAGTGTCACACTCTCCTGACCCTTCAGTTGCCTGAAAGTAAACTTGCCCAATCAATTATCATAAAACTTGTCATTCTTACACATTATTCTTTATTAAAAAACAAATACCTACATAAAAATCATATGTTGTTGATCACATGCTTATCACTATGTTACCACCACAATTATTTTTCCTTTGAAATCTCATCGGAATGTGTAACAGAAAATGCGCTTCAAACATGTTAACCAACTGTTTTCGCATCTTAATTCACGGCAGTAAAAGCGCGCCTCATGCCTTAAATAATTCATTAATTAGTAGTTCCTCCATAACAACCAACCAGTAGGATTATTTTAAATCAAGAATTAGATTTTGATTTAAACTTAAAAGCAATTAAAAAATATTCATCTATCGCTCTTGTTTGTTCATTTGCAATACCACACTTGAAAACTAACAATGTGTGTGTGTGGGGGTGGGTGGGTGGGTGAGTGTGGGTAGGCGGGCGGGCGTGCGCGCAACTAAATTACACCTACTAACAAAGTTAAATTCATAAATAAATAATAAAGAATTATACTCATCAGACAAATGACTATACTTATGACAGTCGCGAAACACACGTGAGGATTGGGGGAATCAAATTCCATCATCCATAATTTACACACCTTATTACGAATTATTAAAGTTATATAGAAATTTATTAGGATTTCTAATCAACGATTCGTTATTTGAAATCGACATCTTAAACTTAAAAAGAAAACGAAAACATCTCCGTTACAATTATCAGCAGGTTTTGACTAAGAACAATTTTCTCATCCACTTCAATTAAGCCACTTAACCTCAGACAATCTGGAGTTATCAGAGAAGTAAAAGAGCAATCCAAAGGCAGCACGGAAGTAAAACTCGAAATCTAATCATTGGGCTTGGTCCACGTGCCCGTTGATCAATATGCACTGTGCACTTAAACTAAATTTGGGATTGCTGGAGTTACCTAACCACAGCAACTGATGTGCTGTTTAACTCTTACACACGTTCTAGGCCTTGGGGAGGGGGGGGGGAGAGCGCGCACTCTGATCAGAAGTAAGTGTTATTAGCGATTATATGCGGACTTCTGCAGCAGAGTAAGGTCACTCATCTTCTGCTCCGCAGAAGAACAGTCACGGGTTTAAAAATTCGTCTTCTGTTGTGCACGCGAGATTACCAAGACGTGACACAATAGACGATGCGATCCACTTAGAGGAGATTCTCCTCGTCCAAATTCGGTTCATAAATCCAAGGGAAGACTGAAAGAAGGAGACACTAAAGCAGTAGAAAGCCGAAACAAGGAAAACAAAACAGGTAACATGATCAAGCCGCTGAGTGTTGACGTACTCTTTCTCAGAGAAGGAAGTTGAATCTACATTCCACTAGCGTAGGTGGTAGGGAATGCTACTTTCTTTCGTCACCGGACTGCTACACTTCTGACGTATAGGAACACTTCATGTGATTCCACCATGTAGCAAGAACTGCATCACGACGGGCAGCGCACTTCAAAAAATGCCAATTTGGAAAGCAATTCTTGGAATGCTTCTACTAGCATCGAGTCTCTATCTCTCTGTCTCGCACGCGTTCGGATACGTGATCTCACGGGCAGCTCTAGTTCAGGATTACATCTATAACTTCCATTTGTCAGCGCTCATGCCTTGACGGATGCAGCTCGATTGGACAGGGAGAAAGAGAGAGAGAGAGTATAAAACATAGTTTCTCAGTGGCACGTTTTGCATGGACTACGCGACAGTACTTATCACCTGTAAAAAGTTGGCGTTGCCATGGAAATATAACGGTTTTAGAAGCAAGTGTGAAGTAAGCTAAGAGGAATTCTTTAAAACGGACTAAAACTGGAAAGTGGTAAGAATGCTTGCTAAATGAAAGTGCTGCACAAACTATTCCCCATTCACCATGAGGATCAATGTGATTGATTGTTCTCATCTTGACTACCATGGGAAATAAGAAACCAAACGGAACTCAGCCAGATGGAAATGAAACATCCTTCGGATGGCTTAATAAATACATTAGATTGGATGGAACAAAACTTCAACTAATCACGAAATTAGAATCAACGACCTATTACCATTCCCGTCTCTAAAATCTTAATTAAGTCCAATTTCATTTTCCTTTACAGGTTATTACTGACGCAAGTACAATAAGTTATAGCTAAAACTATTTTTTTTTCATTTTGTTTTTTTAATCAGAGCTTAATTTGTATTTCTTATAGTATGCTTCTACTTTCTGCTATCGAAAAGAGATCATTTATGTACCTCTTTCACTTCTATAATTATTTCAATAGAAAAAAGCAAGTTTATCCACATGCACAGTCTATCAAATGATACATTAATCTATAACAGATTCATTTTGTTTCCGCGCCTGAATGGTGTCCATTATTTCCTACGATACTGCAACAACCAAAAATTCCATAATTTCCACTAACCAAATGATTATGCACTACCTAAGACTATAAATCAAACGTATAACGCTTTGTTATTTTAACCATTCGTTCTTTCCCTTCCGTGCTAGAGTAATTCCCACTTACTTTCCGGATATATATGCTATCAATCTTTTCCACATTTTAACTGGTCATCCCTGGCTGGCAAATGATGGCATCTACGTATCTTTTTAGGTAGTCTTGAAGTGTCCATTCTTTCTATAGGTTCTCTCCATCTCTTTCTGTATTTATTTGTATATTTTATCTAATGCTGAATCTATTTTTAGTTCTTAAAATTTTTTTTCTCTCTTTTGTCCCAGAAAGTATAGCTTACTGTCCTTCGGAATTTCATTTTCTTTTGATTCTATTTTTTTTTTCTTCTACAGTTTTTATGGTCCATAATTTCCCTTTTACAGTGGAGAAGGTCTTGCGAAATTATTTTGTATACGTTTGAATTTAATTAGGTTTGAAAATATTATTGATCATTCCTGTTATCTTCAGATAATTTGAAATTTTGGTATCAATGTCAGCTTCTTTTGTAAAATCATAACTGAAAATACACTTGTTGGATTTCTTGTAATGTTATTTCTTTCATTGTACAATTAGTAGACAGCATTATATCAGTTTCGTTACTATCTTGCCATAAGTTTTGGAAGACGTATAGCCAGAAGTATATACTATAAGATCCAGGGCTGTTTCTACATTTTGCGGGGCCGTGTGCGAAATGGAAAAGCGGGGCCCCTGAAAGTTAGTAACTTTTATGGAAATTTTAAATGGAAGAATATCTTGTTAATTAATTAAATCAAATATGAAAAATATTTATGCACATAAATAAACAAGTATGCTCTTTAGCATCAATTTAAGTAAAGGGAAAAAATTAGTTAAAAAATAAATGTGTTTGCATGTACATGATATATTATTTTATTATGTAAGTACACATTATCATATAAATACGACAGAACAATGATTTATTTAATAATATAAATAATAATATAAATATATGAAAAAATTATCCATTTTTACTATAAAGAATGAAATATATGTATAACTTATAAGATTTAAAAGAAATCTTAATATATTAAATTTTATTTAACCTAATGCACTTATCAATAAAATCATTTATAACGCTATCAAAATTCAAATTTTTTGCAATTTCATGCTCTATAGATATTATTGCCAGGGACGACAAACGTTCTTGAGACATAGAAGATCGCAAATAGGTTTTTATTAATTTTAATTTGAAAAATGATCTTTCTGCTGATGCGACCGAAATTGGACTGGTCAATAATATTTTAAAAGTAATATTTAAATATCCGACAAATTATTTGCAATTATGAATTTTAAAATATTAATGGGTGCATCTTCTGGAACAAAATTTCTAAAAATAATTAATTCATTGTAAAATTCGGATTCATCAATAACTGTATTTAATTTTTGATACAGCTATTTGCAGCAAAATTTTAATTCATTTTCTCTCATTTTTCTTATTAATTTCATATCATAAAGAAATCCAAATGATTTTTTGTGAATTTCATGCAATTCAAATCTTTTTTTTGACAGATTGTAGAGCAGTATCTAAAATTACAAAAAAAAAAAAAAAAAGAAATTTATCCTAAAATGATCTTTGTTATCACCTATGTGTGATTCATCAGGCGTTTCATAATCAAAAAAACACTTTTCTTCGACGTACTCGACATTCTTTAAATTTAATTTCTATTTCTAATAGATTTGATAATTCTTTAGCAATCTCAAAACAGCTATCAAAACTTGATATTTTCTGCTCTTCAAAGTACTGCACTAACTCTTTAATATGCTTAGTTGCTACTCTATGGGAATTTTTGCATTTTGTAATACTTTACTTACTAAATTAACTTTTGACAAAACCTCATACCAAATTACAAGGCTTAGTATAAACTCAAATGAATCTATTTGTTCATATATTGAAACCACTTCTACTTTGATAGTATTATCTGATGCAGTTTTAAATAATTCTTTTAGTGCATTTAAAATTGTGGAATTTGAAAACGTACAGTTCTAACTGATTCTATTCTACATTCCCATCTTGTATCACATAATGGTTTTGGAGTTAATTGTTTAACAAATTTTTTTAATATGTCCCAACGTGAAGTTGAGGCAGCAAATAATGATTATATTTTTTGTATAACATTGAAAAAATTTATTGCTATGATTAATGATTTTGCGACATCCCCTAAAATCAAATTTAAATTATGACAGGCGCAAGGAGTATAAAATGCCTTTTCGTTTTCATTTAAAATGTAAGCACGGACTCCCTTATATACTCCTTTCATATTCGCTCCGTTATCATACCCTTGCCCTCTACAATCTGACAATTTAAGATTTAATTTATTCAAAAGTGATTTTTATATTTTCATATATACCTTTACCAGTAGTGTCATTAGTTGTTAAAAACGTCCAAAAGTGTTTACAGATTTCAATATCTGCTTCAAATATATGTAAAAATCTAAAAATCACTGAAATTTGCTCCTGATGACTAACATCAGGAGTTCAATCGAGAATTATTGAATAGTACTTTGCCTGTCGTATCATATTTACAATATTTTGTTGAATTTTGGTTCCCATATCAACAATTAATTCATTTTGCGCAATGGGTGATAGAAACGAATTTTGTTTCTTACCTATAATTTTTTTTCCCGAACATCGCATTAAATGATCTTTTAAAAGTGGATCAAATTCTGCAATTAATTCTATGATTCCTAAAAAATTACCATTACGGGCTGTGTACAAAGTATCAAAATTACCTCTAAAAGCTAAATTATGTTCGGATAAATAAAGAATTGCTGCTACTATTTGTCTTAAAAATTTCTTAACCGTTCTGCTTCAAATTTTATGACATTTTGATTTGTCTGATCAATTGTATTGATTTTTTAAATTACATTCCATTTGTGTCCATGAGTACATGCATTTCATGTGCACTGGATTTCGTGCGACTTTAATCTTTCACTTACATGTTGCCAAACAGAAAAGCCATTATTAGATAAAGAATTGTCATCAGAAGAAAATAATTTGCAACAAAAACAAAAATTAGAGTTGGAAGAGTTTGAATATACAAGCCATCTTCTGTTTTGCTTCTCTCCGTATGCAATTGTCCTAACATAGTGAGCTGTGGAAAAACACCTCTTGTTTCATCTTTTGGAAAATCATTTTCAGTCGGAGGAGACAGTGGACTACGTTGTACAAATTGTGTTAGTGTTGCGTTGTTCAAAATTTTGGGCCATGTTGCTGGATCATCAATAGTAAATAGTTCACCTTCCTCTGGTGTCTCAGTTTTAGACTCTTCAATACTCATCGTTTTACCAAACGCGTCATGTTCTCCGTTTCCTTTGAGTATTTCAGAACTCTCATTATTAATTAATGTTGAAGCCGAAGAACTGTCTGTAGTTATTTCAGAACTCCCGTTATCAACTGATATATCTGAACAAATATATGAGTTTGTTCTTCATAAATTTAAACAGTGAATTTTTTTGACGTTCCTCAGCAGCTTTTTTTCTTGTTTTCGCTTTCGTTTTTCATGCCCACTTGGGTATTTTATTCCATAATAATATCTCTCACGACTAGTCATACTCTACAATTAAATACGATAGATTTAATTATAAAATAAGTTAATAAATTAAAACAAAATTACTTACCTGATAAATAAAATATATCTAAAATAGATAATATTTGAAAATAAATAAATCTAATATAGATTGAAAACTGCTAGTGAAGAAAAATTCTGATGTCGGATAACCTAAAACCAGTTTACAAAATATATTTTTTAAGATGTTTTGCTAGTAATTTCACATAAAAAATTGCCATGCAGTACGTGTATATACTTACTTGTTCATGAAATCATAAACTAAAATCAGAAAACTCCTTAAAATTATTAAAAAACACCTGTTTTAAAATGCACTTTTCCCTATTTAACACTATGTTGTACGATGTTATTATATATCTTAGAGTAGTTTCAAATACTACTGCTCTAGCGCTACGATTTTATTTCGCTTACTATAACAACAATAGTTGATTGTAAAATTATATACATATATTTTTCTATATAATAATATTTTTTATATAATAATTACAATATTAATTTATATAATTAAAAAATATTAATTGATTTTCTTTTTTCAATTTTTTGCGCTTTGCGGGGCCCTGTGCCACAGCACAGTTCGCAGACCCATGAATATGGCCTTGATAAGATCTGTTTTCAATTTCGCAGTGAAATTACCCTATCCCCCCCACCTCTTTACGTCTCTCATATATGTATATACATGGAGGAATTATACAACAGTTCTGTTTTGCATTTTGTTTCAATGTTTAGCATATAAACAGTGAAAAGAGCCTTAAGGCCTAACTTTTTAATAAGTATTGTGTAGTTGGGTTTGAGAATGCAATATAGTCTATTAATATTTATGCCGTTTGCATGCGAACAGCATGGAAAAGGTATAAAATATTAATATTAGCTTCAATACAAACGTATTATCTTCGCCATACCCGTCTCCTCTCCACCATTCATAAGCGGTAACTCGAAATGAATAGTGGAGAGGACCCAATTTTGATTAAAGTTAAAATTTGCCTTTGAGGAAAAAATCGAGCTATTTTAATTAATATTAAAATCGGACAATAATAAATACCGCTTTACATGAAGACTAAAATACACCTCTCTGCATCTGGCACGAGTAACTTTGAACAGTCAAGTTATATTAAGTCACTAGTGATTTTAATCGCTCTTTGGGAACGTAATCTCATACACTTTTCTCTTCACTTGAAGCCTCCGTAGTTAAGTTGATATCGACAGTGCCCATTGGATGGAAAGACCTGAGTTTGAACCAATCTAGGACGCGAAGAAACTTTTACACGAGCTTTACAGCTAAATGCGAATTAACCAGTTTTGCGTATGGAGTAGAGTGTTTCTCCCATTAATTCGAGATTTTTGACAGCGCAAACACAGGCAAATCCTTAAGACGCACAGCAACCAAAATACATCTGCCTCACTTTCTTGGTTACTTTGGCTGTAATTTCAAACAGCACATCTTTTCTTCCTTTTGTTTACTAAGGAACAGAAGTTCTGTAAATCAACTAAATTCTTTTCATATCATAAATCATAATGCATTTATTAGCACCGATGCATCTGTTGACATATACTACTATGTATAAGAAGAAGTAATATATATGAAATGTATCTGTTTAGAGCTATACAGTGCATGTTATGGAAGCGCATGTATTTAGATTAATTATTCTTAGCCTCCAGGCCGTTTGAGAGTTACGTGTAAGCTAAAATATTGGCCACTCAATATAACAAAAACACTGCTATAATTTATTAATAATTAATAAATAAAGGAATGTGTTTAGAAAAGCAATGAATTCAGCCCTTGTATGAAATACGCAGTGCCTCTGCAACGCAGGCGCGAGGACACCGCGACATTTTACCATCACCTGAGAAGACCTACATTCAAATCCCGCCTAGGACCCAAAGGAACCATTTTAATGAATTTTCACCTGATGGTCACGGTGGGTTAGGTTAGATTTCACACTTAGGTGGAAGAATTCTTTCTTCTATGAAACGCGTTTTTTTTTTTCCCCAATCCGAAAAACCTGTAAGCAGGTTAGAGAACACGCCCAGACATAATACACTGACATAATTGCTATTGGCTATAATTCCACCAGCTAATAAAATAAATAATACACGGTAAACCGTTTTAAAGTTGAATTTTTAAAATCAATTTAAAATCTCATTGCATCTATAATTTAGAAATAACATTCATTATTTTATTAAACTATGGATTATTAGCAGTACAATATTTCATGGCCATGCTCCTATTACGTGAATGCTAATTTACTGATTAAAGCGATTAAAAAGTTCTCAAGTCACTCACTTATCCAAATATAGGTGTAGAAAAGCATGAAGATACTAAAACAGGAATGATTGCCGTCCTTAGTTTCAATATTGAAACTAAGTACGGCAATATTGAAATATGGCCTTAGTTTCAATATTGAAACTAAGGACGGCAATATTGAAATATGGCCTTAGTTTCAATATTGAAACTAAGTATGTATATTGATTGCATAGCAGAAATTTTAACAAATTTCATTTGTCGTTATGGAAGCTAATAAACATGAACGATTTTATTAGGCCTGTTGGGAGCTTATATAAAAATATGCGAACTATATTCTTAACATAGAACAGGAAAGCAGATTTACGATTGATTTCCTCAGACATTCTGTGCTTTCTGCGAGGTAAATCTCAAGGGTTTGTTTGAGTGGTAAGCAAGAAACTCAAGAATAAATCAATATCATCCGCAGTCACAATGATCTTGAGGGAATACAGTACCCGACTACATTAGCGTAGAAAAAGTTAAAAAATGTGTGTCTTTAGGATACATGCTTCACTATAACAAAAAGGATGAATTTGGCAAACAAAAGAGGGTGGGGGGGGTCATATACCGATTTTAAATTTCCAAATTTAGAATATAAGCCTAGCGAAATCAATCAAGATAAAGATAAAATTAATGATTTGTACCAGAATGAGTCGAAAATACAGAATTCTAAATTCTGTGTTTGTCGCGAACTTCTTATTTCTTCTGTGTACATTCTCATGGTCGATTTTCTGATGTATGTGTCAAGTAAGTGCGCATTCAAAACAAAACCATAACTGGGCTCAAAATAAACTTCAGTTGTTTCTTTTCTTCCTTAGCTAATGGTCTTAGTGCATGTAAAAATGTAATCAACCATTTAAAATTTGAAAAGATCAAAATGTGCAAAACTTTTATTATTTCCTAACGGTAGCTGTTTATTTTGGCGAAGCTCATGGTTGAACTGCCTATCCTAAGAGAATATTTGTTAAAATTAGCATATAGGATTGCTATTTTTAACAAATATTCTCTTTAATAACACTGCTTATGGGACGAGCATTTTAAAATTAACAAGGCTTAATTATTACGGTAATACAAGCTGCAAAGATCATCGCGTGATTGCCGATGTTCATTCACATGAGCTGCTCACTCCTCTGCAAGCACAAAATGATTTTTAACATACAGAAACAGATGTTAAAATAATTTTTGCAAGACACTGCACTCGTACAAGTACAGAGGAGAGCATAATTGCCTACAGTGTATGTACCTCACTGCAGCCAGTATGTTTGCAGATTGTATTATACAATCTGCAGACATACAGTAAAATCCAAAACAAATACCCAAATGCTACAAGGAGATGGAAGATAGATCACGTTGCCGATTAAAAGTTTAATGGACAACTAATCATGATAATCAGAACTGAAATTGAAACGTGTTATGACAAATTCATGCCCACCCTCGTTGAGGTCACACGGGAGAGTCGAGAGAAAAAGGATAGTAGCTGACAGATACAGCGACTCTTCATACAAACTAACCATAATAAACTCCATGCAAACGACTACCATGGTGCAAAGAGTGAAAGTAGAGGGTCTTGTAGCAGTACCGGTATCGGTACTTTGAAGAGAAGCGTCATGAGTTACACATGGGGAAGGTGTATAATACTGTCTCCCATCAATGTTCTGGAAGCACATTTTCCAGGAAATGGTATCATTTTTCCAGTTCATATTTGATATTTGTACTGTAGTTTATATGATATCGCATGAATTATGAATGCCTAAGTCCTAAGCCGATGTTTATATTCCAGACAACTGTGCTTTTGCTGGGCAGATGCGCTCCATCAGTATCATCATATGCCCTGTCATACAACTGACTTCATAACACAATGGCGAGGAGGAAGGTGGTTAACCCTCCTATTGTCAAAAGTTCCATCTGATCTATTGAACACAAATACGTTGTCTGGAACGCAGCTAATTCATTCACAAAATATTTTGTAAATGAACTAGCTACGAGAGTGACAGAGGGATGGTATAAGAGTCCTAGCTCTAAGTACAGTAACTGTTAAGTGCTTTAAAAAAATTGTTACGGTTATTAAGAACAATCTCTCTGGACTTTTTTACGACAATCCCATCTATGAAAGGTTATAAACTGAGTTGTCTTGTTAAATTTACCTAATTTATACAACAATAACTGCTACTCCCCTACCTCAGTATACGCTCATTTTAGTTACAATACCGTTCTCCATTTTGAAACTCTTCATTCAGAGTTTAAAATATAATTGCTGAATATTATACGGTACAGGTCAACACTAAGTTATTATAACACAGCTGGAAATACCCTTGACCATTTATATAAAAATAAGTAAATGTTACATCTTTCCGCTGTAATGCAAGTAGGAAAAATCCTCTTAAGTTAGCTATAAAGTTTGGCCGTGGTAGACGACTACCACATCACTGTTTATGTTGCAGTTGGGCGTTGTATAAGAAATCAATGAGAAGGGGTATTTTCTTTGCGTGCGCAACATGCCGAGCTCTGGGTAGAGTGCTATCTATGTTTCTATATACGTCTATGTGTACAGGTATTTGGCCGTGTTGGCCTGTCCTCAATTTTGTTTCTTAAGCGCAGAATATTTTGAATCTATGCTGTTTCTTCAAAAATTGTACAATATGCGTGCTTATTACAAGTATTATGAAAATAAATACCATTTTCAGAAGTTATTCTCCATTTCGGTTTATATCTGGAATATAAGAAATATTTCAGATAAAATTAATATACAATTGAAAGAAAAGTGTTTCGTACTTTGATTTATTTTGAACAGTTCCCTAAGTCTTGCGCCTATGGATACCTACCGTTTGTCTCCATACACAACAGGCACAAGCGATGAAAAAGATTAGGTCATTTTGAATGCAATAATCACGCAAGAAATTTAGAAATGCTTGTAAAAAATCATTTATTGGTTATGTTTTGAAGAGAGAAAGTGAGTGAGAAGATTGCACGCTTCAGCATGCATTTAATTCAGTAAACGAAGAGAAAAGTAAAATTAAAAGAAAATTGATAAAAATACAGTTCAAATAATCTGAACAGTATTGTCATTGCAATATTGTATGGGTTTTAGGGGTTAAATACAGGAAACAAAAAAAAGCCACACTTTTACTTCTCATGTGTTGGCTAATACATCATAACTAAAATGCTAAGGCGGTAGTATTAGTAAATGTGGAAAGGAAACAGACAAATGATACAAATAATACTTGAAATACAGTACTTCTAACCAGACCAACTGCAGCCTGTCTATTTATAATTATTATGATTGCAATGAAACTTCAGATTAATCTAAATTAATCAGTTCAATTTACGACTGTGCAATCCACTGATTGCTACAACAGTTGACCGCTATAGCACCAGTAGAGTTCGCTATAATACTGGACCATGCAATTTTGACTAAGACCACTCTGCCGCCTCATATGAAGACAATATGATGGTTTTTATTACCATATTATTTATTTATATGAATAAATAATTTATTTATATTTATTTTTATTACCATATTATTTATTTATTACATAAAACACTGTCCGGAGAAGATAAGAAATCAACAGACATAAACTTATTTTAAAGTATTCGTTTCTTTTTTTGGGATAATTGCAAACAACAGGAAACAACCAAGCTTAATTAAAACCAGTCCTGCATGAGCATGTCTGGTATATGCGTACAGAGGGATAGACAAATTCTAACAGATGCGTACTCAAATAATACATACAAATGTACATATATGAAGTTATATGAAGGTATGCAAAGTACCAATTTTCTTGCCATTTATTACATGCCAATTACTCTTGTAATTCCTATCATGAAAACTTGGACAATGCTCTATATGTAAGGCATTTTATGTTTTCATGGAGTTCAAGTGTGACTTCTTACCACTGCTAGATTCATTTGAAATCACAGAATGTCTGTATTTGCTTTTTCAGTGACACTGCTGCTCTTGAGTGATGATCGGTAGTCGAGAGAGCACGTTTCTGACGTGTGCAATTACACTTTGGAGTATACAAAGAAGATTTATGTAACACGTCTTGATGACATTGCTTTTGCAGTCTTCGTCATAACGTATCTCATGTTGAAGCCTGAAGTTTATGAACGCCATAGCACGAACAGCCATATACGGCTAATGTTTACACGGCATGACCCAGTTATCTGGACAGTTAGAGAGGAAAGGAATGAGATGTCTTGCGCTCAACAGATGCCATATTTAAAGGTCATGATTCGCACTAAACAATGATTGAGTGACATTATTATCGCAGTTAATTTAAATGTATCCAAAACTGAAATCTAGGCATTCTTACACCCAGCCATTATATCAAAAAAACAATCCAACTAACATTTCGCGACTATAATAAATGCAGTTATCATATACAGTCTTATGTAGTTGGCGGAAGATAAAACTAATCATTTTATAAGTATTTAACAAACAGGATAATACCAACAACGTTTTCTAACAATCAGGTAAATTTAATTTTCAGTTGCAGTAACTGATAAAATAATCTCCTGGCTCAATTTCGGCTATATTTACAGCCGAAATACGATTTTTTGGAAAGATGTATTTCGATATTAATATATCGAAATGTACTGAAATTGGTACATTGAAATGTACCAATCGATGATTTAATGTTTTAAGCCATTTGAAAAATAAAATTTTAAGTCGTGTCACAAAAATGTAATTATTTATTGCATTTATGTAATTATTTTAATTGCACTAGGGAAAAAAGTTACAAACTGGGCTTGATTTTTTAAGGATACTTGTGGCATAAAGACTGAATAATATATGCACGTAAACACAAGAAAGATATTTAATTAACCAAATATTTCGGTCTGGAAATAGCAGACCATCTTCAGTGGCACTACAAGAACAGTTTTAAAAAATACAAATTGGAATACTAACAATAGATCATTTAAAAATAGAACAAGCCGCGTGATGTATATATAGATATACTGTATATCTATATCAAAAATCTGGGAAAGTCTAATCAGGATAACTCATTAATTCATATTAATTTTATGTTATTTAATGTTATTAATTAATATCTTTATTTCAAGCATGTCTCTGCTTAAAAATATTCCCTTTAATACTTAGTGATATAACATCACGCGGCTTGTTCTATTTTTAAATGATTTATTGTTAGTATTCCACCTTGTATTTTTTAAAACTGTTCTTGTAGTGCCACTGAAGATGGTCTGCTATTTTCAGACCGAAATATTTGGTTAATTAAATATCTTTCTTGTGTTTACGTGCATATATTATTCAAACGGCTTATTTCATGAAAGATTTAGGATGCTTTATGTATTTTAAATGATAAATTTAAAATGATTTTCATTTTGAGAAATATGTGAATATCTGATTAGATAATACATTTAAAATCAAACTGCGTCAAGTTTAACAATTTAAGCAGTTGGTTTTCGTTTATAACATTCTAGTGCATGAGTGTGTGCCTCAATGGTATCATTCCTGATGCCTAGAAAAAACGCTATTCGCAGTGAGATTTTATTTCTTTAATAAATATTCAATGACTTATTTGTAATGAATGCTTTGTTAAAAGAGGTTATTCAGACGCTAGAGGGCGCAGAGTGAACACCTGTTGCTAAATCTGCTCCTGTTCTAAACTTAAATGTAATTGCCTTAATATATAATAACTAGTTTAAACCAATATACTAACTAGTTCATTCAATTAGAAGGCTAATATATTAACATATACATCAAATCAAACCGTGTAAGGTGAGCCCTCATAGATACAGTCACTGGACTCGCAGTGACTGTTTCGAACTAATTTAATTCTTTAGTAACCAGTATGGCTACGGCCCTTCGTTACACATAAATACACAAACTAACTTATTTTATCACCTAAAACCAGTAACTTATTATAAACTACGAAAACTATCCGAAATGTATTTTACTGTATTTGTATATATAAGGAAACATTTATTAACTGTAACAAAATAAATAGCCAAAAATAAGTGTAATTACCAACAGAAAATGATAGTAATACTTGAACAGTATTGTATAATATTGTACATTAAATTGTACATCTTGAATTGTATTGTATAATATTGTACATTAAATTGTACATCTTGAATTGTATTGTATAATATTGTACATTGAATTGTAAAACTTGAATTGTATTGTACATTGAATTGCAAAACTTGAACTGTATTGTATAATATTGTACATTGAATTGTACTACTTGAATTGTATTGTATAATATTGTACATTGAATTGTACAACTTGAACTGTATTGTATATTATAAAGAGCCAAGATGCTATTTTTCCGCGACATAAATTAAGTTAAGGGGATAATAAATCCCATATTATTTTACAGCCGGGTACGAAACTCGGAGATCGAAATCTAAGAGTTTCATGCCAAACTATCGGTGAGTCCAAGCATAAGTGATCACTTGGGTAGTACAACACTATGGCAACTCGTGTCAAAGGTGGAGCAAACTCTGTCACTATCCTTAATATTTTCTCATAATGTAAAACGCAGCTCCTAGGAGATGTATTACTGTTTTACATGATGGGGAGAGGTCACTACCCAGACCGGTTTCGACCTTTATTGAGGCATCAGTGAGTAGGTAGACGTGGAATATCAAGGTTTAAGTGAACCGAACTTACATATACCCGTACTAACGAACTGCCAGACCGGTGTACCCATATATTATTATTACTACGATAAAGAACCAAGAGGCTATTTTTCCGGCGACATAGATTAAGTTAAGGGGATAATAAATCTCGTATTATTTTACAGTCGGGTACGAAACTCGGAGATTTCGATGGATGTCAATCTCCGAGTTTCGTACCCGGGTGTAAAATAATACGGGATTTATTATCCCCTTAACTGTATTGTATAATATTGTGCATTGAATTGTACAACTTGAATTGTATTGTATAGTACATTGAATTATACAACTTGAATTGTATTGTATAGTACATTGAATTGTACAACTTGAATTGTATAATACAGTATAAATATCTTGTATATGTGATGGGAATGATAATAAACTGTTAAACTGATAAAAAAAGGAAGAAAAAATAAAAATCTTTAAGGAACACATTTGAAAAATATAACAAAATAAGAAAAATATATGTTTTAGGAATGCTTCAATAGTCATGAATTCAAGACACCAAAGCTCACTTGTGAGCCAATAAAAATATTAGTTTTGATTTTTATTACTGAGAGAAAGCGAGGAACGGATTAGAATCCTGTCTAGGATGCGAGAAAAATTTTAAAAGGGCTCTTCAATGCAAGGTACGTTAGTTAGTTATTACTCACTGTCAAATGAATGCAGAACGGGTGATACTTCTACAGAAAAAAAAGGGTGGTTTAATACGCGTTAATCGACACAGCTTTTTTTTGTATATTCATGTTTGCAAAAAAATTCTCAAAATAATGTGAGAAGGAACTGTTTCATGTGATTACTTCAAAGTAAGATCATGGAATTTAGCCATAACGTTTCTGCATTTTGGCTGTTTGATTCATGATATCATTATAGGAAGGCTTCACTGACTGAAAAAAGAGAGAGAAATTTTTATAAATTACGACAGATTCAAGTACCTTCACGTGTGTCAATTAAATTCCGATCATGGATTCCAGATCCCAGAGATTGAGCACGGATTTTTAGAAATTTTAAATTGAGGTACATGCGGAAAATGACATCCAGTTTGAGCAAACTGTACATTCAGCATAGGCCTGTTAGGGTTGCTAGCACTGATGACTTCGAAAATCCAAAGAGTCGAGTGTTAAGAGTGAAAAAGTGAGGTCAACAGGTGTTATTTTTTGGAGTCGCTTGAAAATAAAATTGCCACGTTCAACTTCACAGTTAGAAATAATTGCAGATTTATTTTTTCAAGAATAGCGATGCATATGTACATAAACTGTATAAATTTATTAATTTTCCAGACCCTTTGGTCTGCTTCTCAACGAAGTGTTTACAAAAATATAATTAAAAATGTTATGTTTCGTATAACATAAAACCGTTTCATATACTGATTAAAATTCGTGAGGAGAATAGAAAAGCTCCGTATTTTTCTGTCTTATTTTAAACTTCAGTCTGATTGAAAACAGAACATTAAAACGAACCTCTCGGCCAACCAGGCTGGTTGGCCGAGTGATCAAACAGCTCTCTACTAGGCTATGGATTCGAATCTCGGAGAGTAAATGTTAGTACAGGGATGATGATGACATTTAGATTTGCTTTTATTTTATTAGGAGTGTCTGACAAGTATCAAGTTATATTGATTTGATCAGTAACTATTGAGTGATATCAAAACGTGCACAAAGTTGCACGAGAATATTAGAGAATCTGCACGAGAAATTGCACGAGAATATTATACTGTTGTTTGTCAATTGACGAATCTTGTAAAACACAAAGAAACATACATCTTCTGTAAGATCTATGTCACAAACATCTTAAATGCTGGTTTTAAGACTATTATGCATAACAGCCCACCTACATCAGAAGTCGAGACTTCACATTTTCCGAGTACAAAACACAAAACCACGTTTAGTAGAACACTATTCGGCATGGCAAGTTAAAAATAAATAGTTTTAAATTTTTTCCATACCATAAAAGTGCACTGCCTTACCTTCTTATATAAGGCTACATTCACCAAGTTTCTTAAATGAGCCACCTTATTTTCCATAATTACATCATAGGTGAGTTTAGTTAACTGAATGAGGTTTACCATCTTCATTTGGAAATTCAAATTTTGAATCTGATCTCTCTTCTTGTTGTTCACTTTCATCCTCTCCAGCTGGTCACAAACTGTATTGAGCATAACGTACTAGGGCGAAAAAAAGTTTGATCAAATACGGGATTTTTATTGCTCATTTTCTGTCCATTTATTGCATTTATCCTTTTAAGCAATCGATGAGTGAAGTGATCGTTTCTCCCCAATCCCTTCCCCCCGCTCATCACAAAGAGTATGATGAGTGATTTATTCTTGAATTTCTATATTGAGAGTCAAATATTTTATTAGAGTCTAATATATATTTATTAAATCTTATTCGAAACAGTAGAAAATTGACTATCAATCACATCTTGTAATGTACGGGAGTGTACAATTATTGGAATCAGAGAGTAATATTTATTAAATTTATTTAATATGTTGAATCTTAAGCGTTTATACAGGTCAACTGTGTTCTTATTTCTAATTAATTTTGCTTTCTTGTATTTCGGAGTGAATATAGTCTGAAAAAGAAAGCTCAACAGAAACAATATAAAATTTATTAGGTTTTATTTTTCTCTAAATACCATTAGTTTTTCTTAATCATTACCTGCATAGCATCATTCATTCATTCACTGTTAATCACGCAATGGAACCATTTGTAAAATGACGTGAAAATGTTCCACAAATAACTCAAATGCTTTACCATAACACACACACACACACACACACACACACACACACACACACACACACACACACACACACACATCACGATACTTATTTCAGGAAACAGTCTTTGTTGAGCACTTATAAAGTGATGCGAAAATCGAACGATTATACACTGCATTATTGTTATATTCAGTTAATTTTATAACCAAAAATATACTCCAAAATTTCACAAATAATTTTAGTATTGCTATTTAGATTTGGATTTTGTTTTCTTTTTACTAAAGCTGGTGTTTCCTCAAGAGGCTTTGATGCTTCCTGAATGTAACAGATAAAAATAAGTTGTACTCACTTCATCAGTTCATGAATATCTATCGCGCCGATTTTCAGACCACTAGAGAAGCTTGCACTTTTTGTTTCAGCTTCCATCGATGGCTGAAAAAAGTATATCAGTAGCACATTGAATGGGTCACGGGTCAGGCAGAAATCTCACTATGGGGGACACAAAATAGTTTTCATGACTCTTCAAGTCCCCATTAAATAAAGTGAAACGTCACATAAAAAAATGAACAGTAGTGGATGATTTTTATCTTACTAGTTTATGATACTTCATTTATTTTTATTATTTTATTTTTTGGTTAAGCGAAAAGCAATACCTACTCAGCCACTTGAAATCATCAATTTCATTAGTTGTAGAATTCAATTTTATTTTATTTATCACAAAAGAAATGATTTTTAAAATTAATTATGTAAGTTATCCTTTGATCGTGTTGAGATCTATAGGTACACTATATATTTTTTTTCTTGGAAAAAATTAGCATGCACCCCCTTTTCGGCGCTCTCTCTCTCTCTCTCTCTCTCTCTCTCTCTCACACACACACACACACACACACTGTGTACGACTTCCCTATTATCTCCAAAATTAGATTTTTTCCCCTTTATTGAAGGGACGAAATTATTATTATTATTATTATTATTATTATTATTATTATTATTATTATTATTATTATTATTAGCCCAAACAAATATGCAACATGACATAAATCTGCTCATAGACTGGCTCACCAAAAACTCCATACACCTAAACTCAGAAAAGACAAAATTAATGATATTCAGAAATCCACTGACTCGACCAGTTAATGACAAATATATAACCATTCAACATTCACTCTCCAACATAAAAAACACACAGAACAGTAAAGCCACTACAATCACTCAGGTTGAAACAATACGATACCTTGGAATTTACTTCGATGCAGAAATGAACTGGAATAGCCACATAAACCATCTACACAACAAACTCCGAACAATAAGTGGCAAACTCTACAGGTTAAAAGACATAGTTCCCACACGCCTAAAAACACTAATATACAAAGCACTATGCCAAAATATACTAAGATACGCTATAACAACATATGCTTTGTGTGCACCCTACAAACTAAATAGATTAATGTCGTTACAGTACATACATACATACATACATAGTTTATTCACAATATGATACAATGTGAAAAGGGAAAAGAGATTTATATTAAAAATTAAATATTGCAAATTATTGTCTTCCAAGTCTCTCTATATTGAGCTAATTTGTAGATGTCAGGAGTTTTGCAGTTTAGCCTACTGATGGTTTCACATATGTATTGCCAAAATTGCTTGCATGGTCTTCCTCTACTGCGTTTGACATCTTCTGGTTTGTACAGGATGAGGGATTCCAAAAAGGGCGAGGCTTCAGGATGTCTGAGTTGATGCCCAAGCCATCTGAGTTGTAGTGTTTTGACTATACTCACATGTGGTTCTTGCTTAGCCAGATTTAGCACAGCAGACTTAGTGATGCGGATCATCCAGGTATAACCAAGGATCAGTTTGAGACATGTAGTTCCAAAGGAGTTAATTAGATCTGTAGTTTTGTTGGTGCTTATTGTTTGAGAACAACACAAGAAGATGGATCTACTGGTTGCATGGTATAGTCTTAATTTTGTCTTTAATGATGCTAATGATGATTTCCAGATGGGACGGAGTTTGTTATGGAAGACTAGAGCCATATGTTTACGTTTTCTCATATCATTTTCTGTATTGCTGATGTACGATCCAAGGTATTGAAAGTCATTGACTCTTTCTAAGGGTTTATTGTTGATATGAAGTATAACGTTTTCACAACCTATTGAGAATACTTTGGACTTTTGGATGTTGATCTGCAGACCAATAAGTTTAGCCTGTGCTTCTATTAGACTGAGATGTTTTTGTGCATTTGTTGGTTCTGTATCAATAAGTACAACATCGTCAGCAAAACTAAGATCAGTTACTTGAATGGTGTAGGCGGATGTTTTAATGTTAAAACCAAGATCGTCTGTGTTTATGGTCCGGAAGATGTAGTCCAAGCATGTTAAAAACAAATAAGGTTTTAGCACATCACCTTGCAGGACTCCTGTTGTCACCGGAAATGATTCAGATGTTTCTGTTTTAAAGATTACTGTAGCATTGTAATCTTTATAAGGTGCTGAGATTGCTTGATAAAACTGATCTTTTGGGAACAAAGAGACAATAACGACTTTATATACACTGCAATGTCAGAACACAAAATACTGACAGCAAAACATTTATGTCACTATGTAGCTTTACTAAAACATTATTTCGATGCCAACTACAGGACAGTCAGAAATACATACCGTATAACAAGACCTCAGACAACTAATTATATCACATATAAACACAATAATCACTACGGAAAGGCCACCCAAACCTATACATCCCAGACATGATAAACAAATTACCTTTTGAACACAGAAACCTTACAAACTACAATAGCCTGAAAAGAGCTCTAAGGACATACTATGAACAAGAAACACGCACCCAAAATACTATACAAACTTAATGAAACACAATATATTCGCTCAGGCTTCCAGTTCAGCGACGCATCAAGACTTTCTAAGTTATAGTATGTGTGTGCACGAATTTCTCAATCAACGGCTGGAGTGAAAATCAAACCTATTAAACATAGGTTTGATTTTGTAGCTTCCCAACAAATAAACCAATTAAGTGGTGTCATTCTCAGATAAGCTTGCAAATAACCTTCGAGGATGAAAGCTGAGAAATTACATCTCATTCAAGATAAAAAAAAATTAAAAAAGTAAAAAGTAAAAAAAAAATATATATATATATAAATCCAAACCCTTATATCACATTTCAGTGCTGTAGTTAGCGCTTAAATATACTAAAAAAATCAAAATTGTAAATATATATAGAGTTTTTGTACTTTAATGTGGTTCAAAGTCCTGTTGTTACTTTAAAAGTGGTCACAAAGTAACTCTTCTTGTCACGCAGAAGACAGTGATATATAATTCATCGAAATCGACTCTTTTTGTCACGCTGAAGACAGTGATATATATTCATCGAAATCGACCAAGTGAAACCCAAATTTTGAGTGTACTGAAAATTGAGCAGAGTTCATCGTGGTCACTACCGAGCATAGAACAAAGGACGTCGCCATCTTTACAGTTGTCCAAGGGAAGAAGGGTGAGCCATGAAGTGCAACAAGTGCCTGAAGGAATTATCGTCCGACGGAAGTCATATAACCTGCAGGAAATGCCTTAGGAATCTTCACTTTACATGTTCCGGAAGCTCAGAAACAACATGGCAACGCAAATCCAATGCCAAGCAAGATGAATGGAAATGTCTATACTGCAGAGAGAACAAAGAAACGCCGCTACCCACGACGCAACTGATTACGCCGGAGGAAGAATTAGACGATGAACTGAACAGACAAAAAAATACTGGTGAGTCTTATAATTTGAGTTCCATAAATTTATTACTAGAAAAAGGTTTAGAAAATATAAATCCCGGCTTGGTAGATCTTGTCCAAGAACTATTTGATGAACAGAATAAACAAATAACAAAAAATTAGAGAATATGAAGAGTTTGTTCAATTTAATAATTCAAAAGTCGAAGAAGTCTTACAAACAGTAAAAGACAATAAAACCAGCATTAAAACGAACTAACTGATAGGCAGCACAAATTGATAAAAGACACATCGGAACTCCATCAAGAATTTAATTCCTGGAATCTACAATATGAAGTTTTAAACCAACAACAACATAAAGAAGACCTTGTCATAAACATTCTTCCAGAAACTGAATCCATAGAAAATCTCAGAGAGGTAGTTTTAAAGTTAGGCCATGCAATTGACATCCCCCTACAGCATACTGATATTCAGACCATAAATCGGATTCCCAGGAAGAACAAAAAACAAGACGTGCCACGACCCGCACCAGTAATAATCCGTCTGATAAGCAAGGCTACAAGAGACAATCTCATAAAAGCCAGCAGACCGAAAAAACCAGTACTCAAGGATTTAAATGCATCGCAAGACAATATGCCAATCTTTCTATCTGAGTATTTAACACCTTTCAATTAGAATCTTTTGAACCAAGCAAGAAAAGAAAAAACAGAAAAAAAGTAACAATTTTTATGGATGAAAGACAGCAAAATATCCTTGAGAAAGTCAGAGACTTCAAAGTCTATACAAATAAAAAGCTCGGAAGATATAGATATGTTGCCACAGTGAAACAAAAGACTCCAACTTAGTTCAATAAGAAGATCTCAACAGAACAAAAATGAATGTGAATCATCAGATAGATGTAATTACACCAGAACACATCAGTAATTGTACTTTCGAATCGCTTGCATGGAAACAACACACAGTACAAGCGAGAGGTCTCTCAATCTTGCATATTAACATCAGAAGCATCCGAAACATTGGTTATTGTTACAGGCTTATCTGAGGAATTACACTGATATTATTGATATATTGATTCTAACAGAAGTGTCCATAACTAATTTCGAAGGGACTGCTTTCCAAATTCCAGGCTTCCAACAACATAGATCATGCCGCCAAACAAAAAGAGGGGGTGGAATATTAATATTTATCAAAAACAATTAATAGTAAAAGAAACGGCCTATCAGTTTGAGCATGCTGAAACCCTTTGCCATAAAAATCACTAATACCACCAATAGACAGCATCCCATAATACTAAATGTTATTTACAAGCCACAACCTAAACATGAGAAAATTCTTGCACCAACTCAATTGCTGGCTTTCACGCCAAGAAATGTGTTCAACCGAATAACTAATGATAATTGGCGACATGAACATAAATATTGTAAACGAAAACCAGAACAACACTGTACAATACCTAGACACGCTATCCATGCATAATCTAATACCAACAATAACATCATATACTAGAGAAGAAATATTCGGAAATACTATCACTGCCTCCTGTCTAGATCATATAAAAGTCAAAGCACCACCAAACAGGTACACTGCATCAGTCATAAAGTGCAAAGTAGCAGACCATTACTTCACCGCTCTAAACCTGCACACCAAGACAATATCCATACAATGTCAAACAGAAGAAAAGCGACAGAAAACAATAATAGACGAAGAAATAGTCAACCACGAAATAAGAAAAACAGACTGGGAACACCAGGCATCAGATTCAGCAGATATCTTATAAAACAACATTAAACGCACACTGGATGAAATATATAAGAAAGCTACAAAGAAAGTCAGAATGCGTTCAAAAACAACACAAAATCATTGGATAACACAAAACGTAATCCTAGAAATACACATAAAGGACGCTTTATGGAAAGAATTAAAGCGATATCCAAATAACACAGCTTTAAAAACTGAATATAAGATAACAAGGAATCGCCTTACAACACAAATCAGAAATGCAAAACGAAGCTACTACAGAGACAAACTAACCTCCGCACAAAACAACATGAAACAAACCTGGCATCTGGCCAATGAGATACTAGATTGTATTCCCAACACCACCACCTCCGAAACCATAAAGCACAGCTTCATGAAGGACGCAAAACTTCTCCGACAACTAGCAAATGACTTTAACCAATACTTTGCAGACTCCATCCAAGAACTGCACAGAAATATTCCCACAATCACAAAACGTGACCCTCCACTTGGACCACAATCAAAACAGACACTATGGTTCCCAACCATAAAAGAATCAGAACTTCTCTCTGCAATACCTCAAATCAAACCAAACAAAGGCCAGGAATTGATGGTATAAGACCTAAAGATATAAAGCAACATGCAACTAGTTTAAGTCCTCTCCTACTAAAATTAATAAATAAAATATTTAAAACAGGACAGATATCAAGAATGCTAGAGACCGCCATAATCACCGCCATATAGAAACATGGAAAAAGAAATTTAATCAGCAATTACAGACCCATAGCAACATTACCAATTATCAATCAAATTATGGAGTGGATCATACTGAAGAAACTCACAGCATACACAGAGACCTTTCATATTATCCCCAAAACACAATATGGTTTTCTGAAAAATAAGGGAACAACATCTCTCTTGGAAGACTTTACAGACGTAATTAATACCGCCTTAGACAAAAACAAAATTGCCATGGCAGTCGTTATTGATCTAACTAAGCATTCAATACACTCACACATCAAACCTTGTTGGAAAAGCTGAGGCATGTTGGAATAGACAGGCCTCTTCACAGGTGGTTTACAATCTACCTTCAAAATAGAAAGCATATCACACGTATCGGGTCAAACCGAAGCAGAGAGCTACCAGTAACCTGTGGAGTACCACAGGGAGCTGTACTTACTCTCCCCAACTCTATTCAACATTTACAAGCACGATATTAGTCAGCTACCACTCAAAGGTAAGATATTCCAATACGCAGACGATACAGCAATAATATCCATCCACAATAACACAAGCATAGCCCAAACAAATATGCAACATGACATAAATCTGATCATAGACTGACTCACGAAAAACTCCATACACCTAAACTCAGAAAAGACAAAATTAATGATATTCAGAAATCCACTCACTCGACCAGTTGATAACAAGTATTAAACCATCCAACATTCACTTTCCAACATAAAAAACACACAGAACAGCAAAACCACTACAATCACTCAGGTTGAAACAATACGATACCTTGGAATTTACTTCGATGCAGATATGAACTGGAATAGCCACATAAACCATCTACACAAGAAACTCCGAACAATAAGTGGTAAACTCTACAGGTTAAAAGACATACTTTTCCATACGCCTAAAAACACTAATATACAAAGCACTATGCCAAAATACACTAAGATATGCTTTCTGTGCACAATACAAATTAAATAGATTAATGTCGCTACAGTACAAATGATAAAACTGATCTTTTGAGAACAAAGAGAAAATAACGATCTTATCTACATTGCAATGTCAGAACACAAAATACTGACAGCAAAACATTTATATCACTATGCAGCTGGCTAAAACATTATTTCGATGCCAACTACAGGACAGTCAGAAATACATACCGTATAACAAGACCTCAGACAACTAATTATATCACATATAAACACAATAATCACTACGGAAAGGCCACGCGAAACTTCTACATCCCAGACATGATAAACTAATTACCTTTTGAATACAGAAATCTTAAAAACTACAATAGCCCGAAAAGAGCTCTAAGGACATACTACGAACAAGAAACACGCACCCAAAATACCATACAAACTTAATGAAACACAATATATTCGCTCAGGCTTCCAGTTCAGCGACGCATCAATACATTTCAAGTTATTGTGTGTGTGTGTGTGCGTGCGTGCGTGCGTTCGTGCGCGGGAATTTCTCGATCATAGATTTCGTAGCTTCCCAACACAGCAAAAAAACCAATAAATAATAACCAATTGGTGTCATCCTTAGATAAGCTTACAAATAAGCTTCGAGGATGAAAGCAATGAAATTGGTTCTCATACAAGATGTATCATATGTAACCAAATGCATGTAACGTACGTATCACATGTAAACCAATGTATGTGATGTATGTGTTATATGTAAACAAATGTATGTAATGTAAGTATCATATGTAAACAAATGTCAGTAATGTATCATATGTAATCAAATGTAAGTAATGTATCATATGTAATCAAATGTAAGTAATGTATCATATGTAATCAAATGTAAGTAATGTATCATATGTAATCAAATGTAAGTAATGTATCATATGTAATCAAATGTATGTAATAACTGTAACAAAAGTATGCAATATAGAGTGATCATATCCATTGATATTGTATATATAGAGTACAAAATTGCAAAGAAACATCTGTAATAATCATCATTATGAATATTATAATAATATACGTTGTAAACAGTTATTGTTATTATTATTATTTAAAAAAAACTTTATGTACGAGAAAGTATTTGTGATGCATGATTGTGTTCATATAATGTATTTAATTTATCTGAGAAATAATAAAATGTAAATAAAAAAAATATTATTATTATTATTACATTATAAAGGGAAAAAAAGAAAAAAGAACTAAACCTGTTGTAAATAGGTAATCTTATGTGTTGTAAATATGTAATCACAATATTAATCATAATTTTAATAATAATAAAAAAATTGAATTTTTTTAAAAGAAAAATATGTAATCAAGTATGTATCATATGTAATAATGTAATAATAAAATTATTATTATTAAAAAATATTTTAAAAAAATATTATTATTATTATTTATTTGCCGAAAGAACAATTAATTCGTTTCGTTTCAAATCCTATATTTGGTAATATCAGAAAACCTCATACCTTATAATAATAATTAGGAAAGTAAGAAACGACTAAACACAATCTCAAACAGGTGCAGTTCTTAATCGTTTTATTGCACAGTGATACCATTCTTCATGAAATCTGTTTTGAGCGTATCTGTTGTAGACAAAAATTTGCGGTGATCAGTTGGTATTGAAGATGATCTGTTTTGCAAAGATCGGGGTTCGAATCCAATTTAGAACAACAACTTTGAACAATTTAATTTTTCCATTAGAATAGTCCAATTATTAGTGCAGGAATAAAAGCATTATTATTATTGAAATGAAATCATTTTGTCAATATAAACTAGAGTATAACCAAAAATCGGCCATTAACTGCATTCGTGAATTAAGGATTTATTCAAAACCATTGCGTTATAAAAAAGTTAAATACAATGCAGTTTTAAATTGTACAGAAATGAGTTTTACTTTCAGCAAAATTACCATGATGTCAATGACAAATTTTCCAGTTTGTGGCTTATGTACATTGGGCATGTGATTTTTTTCGCCTTATTCTACCAGTAAACAAAATTGAAGCAACTGAAGAAATTTTCAACAAAGATACTCAATACCTACTTTCGCTAAATTCCATCCGCTAGTGTGGAGTACTAAACATCAGATCATTTCGAATCGTTTCAAGATCTGATTGAAATCAAAACTGAATAGTACAGAAACCCTGTGTATATCCTGAAGCCCAATTTTATTAGATTTCATCAGCCAGAACCGAGTTATGGAAATTTTGAGTATTTTGCTCGTTTCATTCGGACTATTTGCTCCGCCAAAAACTGGAATGGCGAGGCAAATATTTGTAAGGATTCCAAATAACAAAATTCAATATCTATTTAACCACAATTCTAGGAAATAAACTTCATCCGCACGGACGGACAAAACCCTAAAAGGAGTTTACGCGTTTTGCAAAATGACCCGAAAATGTAGATAAAAAGATTGTTAGTTTGATTATTTGTTCTTTCTGAAGTGATGAAAGATGAAAACACTGTACCCTCACGGAAAATGAAGGTGAGCTTCATTTTTAATGGACAATTGTTTAGGATGACTATATTAGATTGATTTCTATAATTTGTTTAAAGACATAACTGAGTAAACGAACAGTTTATGGCATCCATATTCTTTCTCAGAAATTTCAGCAATAGTTTTATGGAAATAGTTTTATTTCTTAAGGTCCCTGTGCTTATCTAGAAGGTAAAAATTTATGATAAAGCAAACATTCAACTCTTAACGATTTATCAATAACAAAAACCAGTTTAAGATTATCTTTTTCTTCTTATTTGCAACAAACTACTTTCCTTAGTTGCCCCTAATTCTTGATTTAAAAGTAGTTCGGAACCTGCCCATTTGCTGAATGCTTTACTTTTGAAATACCATTTTTTTTTTAAAGTAGAAAGTATCCACGAAGTAACTGATAAAATTAGCATAATTAACGACATTTACAAATGAATATTTTTTCAACTTAGTTTTTCTGGTTTTGAATGCAGTTTGTCCAATAATGCATCACTTTTATAATCTGCAAATTAAAAAACAGCTTGTGGAAAGGCACATATGCATCCTTTACCTCTAGCAAAATGAAAATGATCGCCATTAAACAAGAGTATCAGTCCAAACAGATGACAATTCAACAGACTTAGTATAGAGTGAACGAAGGATTCTACGGGATCTTAAATAATATATAGAGTGCTCCGTAGTTTGTCTGTAATTTTGAATCATTTTCATAAGGTTTGTGAAAAACGTCATGAACATTAATTCTGCTGTGGAACTCCGTAACTATAACCATAACGATTCTGCAAATGGCTTGTCAATTCGTCTTAATCACTCACCTTTTATAGAGTATTTTCTTCTATGTTCTCGATGAGACATTCTGATTTTTTTTCTTTTTTTTTTATCAGTAACTGTTTTTGAATATGGGAATCCACTTATGCTTCGCTCCTGCTGCTATCGCTACATAAGCTGCAATGAATTGGGTGAAATTCTGCACCTCATTTCATTCCACATAAATCAGCACTCTGTACGCCACTCATCTTTAGTGCATGTGATCATGAGAACAAAAATGGTAATGTTCACGAGGATAATTAAGCAAGTCAACTGATTAGTCAAGGTCAAATACCTTACGTAAATTATAATGACGTTTCATATTTTTGGATGCTCAAGCATTCTGTGGAATCATTAAAAAACAAAATGTTACGACACTTTTTGAGGTACGTTTGTAGTTTTAGTATGTGAAACGCATGAAATTGTCCACTTGGTACATGAAATACTTATAAAATAACCCATAAGGTGTTGAGTTTTCAAAACCATGATCATGTAGATGCGTAGCAATAAAAGTTACAACTTCTCACTCGACTAATCATGAAATTAGAGTTATAAAATGAACAGAGGATTTTAATTCGTGAGTATGCTGGATGTCAGCAACGAGTGATTCACACTGACTTCCTATCATAAACTTAAATTTAGCGCTGGTAGTTAATAGGTGCGTTTGTCGTTAAATCAATCAATCAGAGTTAGTAGCGGTTTAGCTGCACATGTAACAACCACCTAAACTGTCGCAAACGGGCTTGAGCTACACAGACCAATTACGTGACCTGTGACTGCATTATTGTTAAGTGATTAAAGAGGCTCGGCGAGAAGTTATATGTCAACGGCAGTGGAGAATAGCAATAATAAAAACAACACTCCTGCAGTGACACCAACTCCAGTGATTCATGCCTGCTTGAACATGTGCGAAGTATGTTATTACTATTTCAGGAACTCTTATTGTTCACAAATACTTTATCAGACGGTCAGAAATATGTCAAAATTTAAATACAGTAACATAAGTTCTGCATAGTTTGCAGTCTCAGTTTATTGCTGAAAAAAATAATAATTTCAAATGTTGAAAAGGATTGAAGCTGCGAACATTATTAAAATTAATGACTCAAAGTGATTTACAAGAATAAATAAAATGCAACCACATGCCATTCAGCGCTGTTATCACGTGACTGCATACAGGGAAGAGGTGGGGGGGGGTGCAAATTAGATCAATCAAAACTATGCATAGGAGGTGCGCACTACTATAGTATGCCCACACTTTAGAGCTTCGCTTGGAGACTTGCCAAGAATAGTCGATTCATGCTGAAGGGGAGAAAGAAATGAAGGACGTACGAATTGGTCGCCAACACGCGAAATCACGAGCTTTATAGGTAAAATTTTCCAACTGTTATATAAGCAAAATAGTTACCGCTTTAAAAACTACAATGATAATAAAAGAGAAGTTAATTTTCCGACGTGTAATAATAAACAACTCATCCCACAATACGAATTGATTACCCTATTATCGGAATGGATTCTCCTTCTGTTGACATGCGCAGAAGTGTCGGAGGGTCTCGAATCTGTGGGCGTACTACTTGTGTGATGATAGACAAGAATCAGAATTAGAGAAATAAAGAATATGAATTATATCCAGCAGTCAATAACAGCAACAGAAAATTGGCTTTTTCTGCACAGTAAAACCAGACAGCAATATTTCATTGCTAATATCGATGATTGATAATCAGACGCGCTAAGACTGTTGGTTACTGTGTACTCTAAATGTAGAAATAAAGAGTGATGAAATCATTTCTGAATTCTTATTTGATTGGCTCATCTTTCGAGTAGGTGGTAACAAGAGTGATTAATGGTTATACTTTTTAGAGTTCTACGCAGGGCACAGTCATATTTGGTTTCGTATTATGATATATGTGATATAACATTACATTTTGTTTAACTTTAATACGTCGACATCCAAAATGGCATCAAGGCGACGTTCTGTTGGAAATTAATGACCCAAATACAGCCCCAGGAGGAATCATCTCGCATTATATGAGGACACCTAGGTATTTAGGAATTTTCTGACACAGCTTATCAGAGGTTGGATCGTGAAAGATGCCCAAACGAAAACAAAGCTAGTGGAATCATTTTTCCGTGTGTCATATGAAATAATATTTTCATAATACTGTACAATGAGAGTTCAAATAATAATCAGAAAGTATACCACAAGATGTGTGCTTCCCTTTTCTTAACATATTTCTAGACAACTATTAGAAAAAAGAAGGGCAGAACTGGAAAAAACAAATTTTTGAAGAGAGAGAGAGAGAGAGAGGATCGCAGTATTCGAAAAAAAATCAATTCGTATTTGTTTAAGGGCAAGTGCATTAAATTCATAATTAAAAATCTTCATATTAACCGATGAGAAATCTACGAATGCTCAAATAACATGAATTGACGTATATTTCATTTATTTAATGATGTAATTGGATCCATCCTCCCGAAAAGCAGACCACAAAAAATATTGCGTGAATTTCAAACATTGCTGATGTCTTTAAAAAACAAAAAAGGGTGGGGGGGGGGCTTAACTTGACAAACTTTTTAATTCAGTCTTGGCGAAAGTGCGATGCAACTGTTGAGAATGACAGAGCGAGAGCGATGTTAAAATTTGTGTAGGACTGAATGTATTCGCTCCAAAACGTGCTTTCTGAAACGCATTTAAGTTATCAAAATTTGGGGGCTAAAACACCCACACGCAGTAAAGAATTCAGTACCTTTTTAAAGAAGGAAAGGAACAACTATTAAAACTAAAATTCCTAATTTGAGTGTCGATATGTGTAAAAGAATTTCAGTGTGGATATTTGTAATACAAATTAAAGATGCCATTTTTGTTGATATATTTGCTAAATGTGATCACTTCAACAGAATCCTCGATCTAAATCTGGAGGTGTCACGTCAAGACTGCATGGGGGGGGGGATGAGAAAGCAATTGCCATTTACATTTTGCTATGAGATCGGATACCTCATGTGAAACATGAAAACGTTTAATGCGCAAATCCCAACCGATACGAATGGATTCCTCTTCCATTCTGAAGTTTATTTCGTGGAACAAAAACACCATAAATGGGCATTTCCACTCCGAGCCTGGCTTCAACAAACGTGAAAGTAGAAACTCTCCATTCTCCCACCGACTACGCATGCGCGATGTGTGGAGTTGCTGAAATGACCCTCATAAATCTGTTTCTTAAAAATATGCCCATTACCATAACAAATAATGTCATTATTCTTTCGGAGCCATTCATATTTATTAACTGCTAAGTGATGAGTAAGTACGAGTAATATATAAAAAAAAGGTTCAGCCACATGAATTGCTATGAAGAAAAGAAAATTAACATAACAATCTCTCTAATGAAGAAACAAATGCTTAAAAAAAGACGCCATGGATTTTAAAAGAACTCGGAAATTCTTAGAATTCTGCTGATGAGGTGGATAATATAAATATTTCCGACTAATAAATGCTTAATGATTACCCAATAATATTCAAAGAGTAGGCTGATTGAAGTTTTCGTTTTTTTTTTTTTTTTTTACCCCAGCACGCTTTTTAAACGATCAGGGAGATTTAGGCGAACAATGAATTTCATTGTCGTCTGAGCCTATTTATTAAGCAAGAATGACTTATAGAATTCCCATATTTGGTCACTAGAGCAGAATGCTCCTGATTATTTGCCACTAGTTTACCACCTTTCGTGGGAAGGGTTGAACTCATACCAGAAAATACAGAGAAACAAGTAATGTATGACGTATATAGTACCTATATACTGCGTATATAGGTTTTGCGAATAACAAATCGAAGTTTTTTTTAAATAAAAAATTGATTGTGCATTCCTGGAATGTATTCTAATGTACAGGAACCATGCAATACTGAATACGCAATTTGAGAGTTCGAAAAGATACCGTTAAAATAATTAAAACATGAAAAATACTTTGAATTAATAAGGAAATGCCGTAAAATGTGCAGCTTAATTCGAAAGCGAACATATACATGATCCTTTTTCGCTGGCTAAAGAGAAAAGTGAGTATTGTACTTGTTTATTTAATTTGAAGATAGATATGTCCACGTTTCATGCCTTAGTATTTACATTTTCACTGCACTATGAGTAACACTGCATATGTTAATTTATTTTTAAATATCCTCTTTTGTACTAGCATCATGTATATTTATAACTTCTTCCTTATCCACTCCTTCGAGTGAAATCTCTACCGTTTTGATTGACGCAACAGTCGGCAATACTAGAAAAAGCACACGCATTAAGTGTCGTATAAAACAAAAATATTCCGAATAAAAGAAAGAAGAAAGCATGGAGAGCTACATAATAATGTACTGCACAATCACATCCATGCTGATTACTAGATAAAGTAAATAATTCGGAGAATTGTTTACTTTATCTAGTAATCAGCATGTTCAATAAATCAAAAGATGCCATTTTTAAGTTATATGAAAGCCTTTGTGTGAACAGAAATCAACATTTACAAACATTTGCTGACGATGAAAAACCCTAAATTAAGTAATGTGGCTAAATCAAAAAATGTAGTTCATCCTTACATTTTGAACATCAGTATATAACTTCATAGCAGTCAAATTGGGAACTGAAATATCAAATTGGAGAGCAATACATCTAGGCTTCCAACAAGGTTGCTCTTCATCATCATACTCTTCAATATACACGGATGTTCAAAATGTAAGGATGAACTACATTTTTACCTGTATATGAAAAAATTTCATTACTATAGCCAAATGTGCACAAATTTATTGCCAGCATACTAATAAATTATATTACACAAAAATGTGTTATAAATTTCGTACAAATTAAATTGCAGCACGTTTTTGGCAAAAGTACGATGCGGTGTGGCACTGTCTTTCATAAAAATTAATCCTTCGCTTTCAGCACCACAGAACAATCGAACACGACGTTGAAGAACTTCGTTGTAATATCTTTTACCAGTCATAGTCCCTTTTTCCAGCACTTATAGCTCGGTGCTTCCATTAAGCATAATACTTCCCCACACCATGATCCCAGCATCGCCGTATCTATCCCTTTCAAGAACATCCCCGCGATGGTAAGCAGTACTGCTTTCACACCAGATCAAGTGTCGTCTAGAATCGGAGGAAAGACTAAAACGACGACTCTCATCTGTAAAGAGCACATTAGTCCATCGGTGTCTTGCCCTACTTGTCGCAGACGTCTTGCCACAGTTTGTCGGGATATTCGCATACCTGTGCTTCAATGGAGCAGACTTGCAAGCTGACCTGTCGTGGTGCGTCAATTACATTTCGCTGTTATAAACATCGGTCCTCATGCTCCGCTGTAGAGCGAGGGCGACCTCTTAGCAAACGTCTGTTTGAAACGTTGGTTTGAAACGCTGCCCAGAGCTTGAATACAATTATGTGATATTCCAAACTCTCTGGCAAAATCAGTAATTTTGCGGCCTTTTTCATACTTTCCGATAATTCTTCCCCGCGTGAATTCATCTAGATGATATCTTTGAGACTTTACAAGACACCCAAATTTGCAAGCCACTTTATTCCTTCACGAAAAGAGCTTCCGGTTTTTTCATTCAACAAGAGTACAGAAGCATACCATATTCGCAGCACACAAAAACATTAGCAAGATGACTAATACTTATCTAGGGGAATGAATGCTGAAAATCAGAAAACAACATGGACAATGGCTTACACAGGTTGAACTGAAATTAATTGAAATGCATGGGATATTTCCTACTGGATCAGATGACAACAAAGATAAAATTAATAAACCAAATTTGATATCTACACAATATATCCGAGAACACAGATAAAAATTGTTGTAGCATGTAAATAGAATGAATACGATCTTTGACGGAATGAGACTGCTACGCAGACTAGCCAAGAGATAAATTGACACCGTACAAGCTACTAGACCTGCTATAGTTCGCCCACCATTTCTAGATCCCTTGTTGGATTTGTGCCAAGAATAGTCGATTCATGCTGAAGGGGAGAAAGAAATGAAGGATGTACGAATTGGTCGCCAACATGCGAAATCACGTGCTTTCTTGTCTGTCGCTGTACTAGCTTGATTTTTGTTGTTCTCTTTTTGCATTATTTTTTTATTATTAATTTGTATGATGGATCCAGTACAGTCAACAAGTTCTATTGTTACACGTTTCAGTAGCTCTTGCAAAAGAATATTGAATAATGTGCTGACATTCTGCGAAAAAGAATCGTCAGAAGGCCGTCTTCTTGTTCCCCTTTTTCAAGTCATAAAACGTGCAAGTGCAATTGCGGGCGTATCGGGGTCGACTGTTAAAAGAATTCGTAGGGAATCAAAAGGTGAAGGTAAGCCAAAATTTAAATCTCTTAAAAAAAAAAAAAAGCGCCAGAGTAAAACCATCGAAACCGTAGCTTTGAATGATTTTGATGTAGACGTTATAAGAAGAGCTATTCAAGAATTTTACGTGGTCGAGAAAAGAGTGCCAACTGTTCCGAAATTGATTCCTGTGCTTAAAGAAAAAATTAATTTTCCTTGGAAAAGAGAAACTTTAAGGAAAATACTTCATGAAATCGGATTTTGTTTTAAAAAGTCCCAGAATAAAAGGAAACTCATCATGGAGCGAAGTGACATTGTTTTATGTAGAACGTAGTATTTGCACGTATTAACACTCTACGTACATTTTTCCAACTGTTATACAAACAAAATAGTTACACTTTAAAAACAACAATGTTCGTAAAAGAAAAGCTAAATTTTCCGACCTGTAATAATAAATAAACTCAGTTTGTCTATTATTACCTCCCAGAAGACAGACTGATTACCCTATTATCGGAATGGATTCTCCTTTTTCTGACATGCGCAGTAGTTTCGAGGGACCTCAAATCGGTGGGCGAACTATACTAGACAGGATGATGGTGTTGATCCGGTAAATCTGAGTAAATAATCTCATTGATTTGTCAGGATATGAATCCCTTGATGAAGAATATTAATCGTACAGCGACTGTTTCACCTGATCATTCGGCGTTCAAATACCGTTCTTCGAGTACTTGTTTGCAGAGGACAGTCATGGAACTCTTACAATTAAGGTCTAGACTGTGTGAATGGCGTGTGTTTTAACAAATTCTAATACATGTGACACGGATCTTTAAATTTCAGCAGTATCTGTCACTGGTAAAGAAGCAATTGTGTCTCTTGTGCTGTGGGATAAACTTTGAATGTTTTCCTACTGCTTTCCGACTGAGTTATAATAGTCATACGTGTTTCATCACCATACACTACGTAGTCCAGATAGCTATTATCAGGTTCATCAAATGCTGCATAGATGTAGAAATTTATCATGACAATGCACGACCTTATGCTGCACAAATTATTCTGGAAAAATTTGTCAAATGTATTAAGTATCTTGAAAAATATGGATCACTCCACGAGCAATTATTGCATCTTCAGTTCCCTGAAAGAGCGACTGAAAACGGCATTTCTAGGTCAGTGAAGTGAGGTAGCCAGTGAACAATTTTGACCACCAGCTCCTGCCTTCTTCCAGCATGACTTTCATCGAGTAGAAGAATGCAACGATGGAAGAACTGCATGCAGACGGCAATACTTTGGCACCTCCGTATATGAAATGCCAGGATGACACATTTGTTCTTCAACTGGAAAGACCTTGATTCGAATTCCATCTAGGGCGCGAGAAAATTTATAAGCACTTTTGGTCTGAAGGTAAATTAGCTAATCTCGTATGGTGATGGAAGGAAGCCTCCTGGATGCTATTTTTTTATTTTTTTAATCTCATAAAATAGCCCAATTCGCAGAAATAATATGCTGGCCTCATACCCTAACAGTTTTTCCATAATTACAAACAAACATTAAGTTTCAATGTTTAAATTTCATTGAATGTCCTTCGGTTGATCATTTAATATTGCATTTATATAAATTGCTTCATAATGTAGTTAGAATAAGCAACGAGACGTAATATCTGATTTATACTCTGATACATATATCTAAGATATTCTAATACATTGCTTTTCAAACATGAGAGTATGTACCTTGTAGCCTATAATAATGACTAAGAGGAATCACACGCAACTGTTCTCATACTGCATTAATCTCGAAATAATGCGGTTACGAGCACCATTTCATGAACAGCTACACTCCTAGAAAACTGCAAGATAACCCATTAGCCAAACATATTCTGCCATCTGGTGAAATGAAAATATATTAATGGGAAAGTGGGGCAAATATTTTCTCTGCCATAATTCTCGAAAATATTGTAATTTCTGAGCGCTCTACCAGGGACAGATTTTTTAAAAAATTTAATTTTGTTGCACCGAGTTCATTTCACTATAATTCTAGGCTCAAACAGTGACTCTATCCACTATATTAATTACGAGCATTATTACAATAATAGCTAATAAAAATTTAAATTCTAAAATACAGGGATGTAAGACATCGCATCACATGGAAGGGAGAGAAAATATACACTCAGGGTGTATAGTTCCTCTGTATTCAAGTACGATTGAAAATGACTGCATCGGTATCTGTTCTTGATTAGTATGTTTCATACAATGTTACTGTAATTACATTATTACAATGTTATTGTAATTAAGGCCGAAGAAGCTAAGGCTATGGGGCATTGTATTCTCTATAAATTAACCAAGTGTATTCTTGGCTGTTTTGAAGGAGAAAAATCCTGCCACCGCCATGACAGGGTTTTCACTTTCAGTTGAAAAGTCCTTTTGCATGTGGTACCATCCGTGCAGTAGAGACTCTCTGATGTCAATCTGTTACCCCTAATCCTTCGATAGCAAGCGAAATTAATAATTTATTGTCTTTCAACATGACTTAAGCATTATATTATTAAAAACCTTCTCAGAATATGCTTGTTCTGTCTGCAATCATAGGCAATACTGCAAAAGGGAACAATCACCACACAAAATGCTTTTCTCAATCATCGACAATTGGAGGACGCAGTGATAACACGAAATGTGTTACGCTGCTGGTTTAGTTCCCCAAAGAGTGTAAAAACCAACAGGCGAAAGGGTATAGAGCGACATCGCAACAGCGTGATGGACACAGCTGAAAGGTTTATGAGTTACTTGAGGCGCGAACAAATGTGGTAGTTGGTTTTATATGGGATGCCAAAAGAGTATACTAGCAGTTGTAAATGGGTTTCCACAGGGAAAAGCGAGTTAAACGTACACCACTTACACACTTTTATGGCCATCCCTGTTAACGACTAAGCATGCCTTTATGTGTACATGCAGTGGTATTGAATTTGTAGTCGCGAAGAGTGAAATCTTTTCAACAGGATGAAAACAAAAGCGAATGAGCAGTAAAATGTTCTCTCTATTACTACCTCGTTCGTTGTTTCAATAATGGGGTAGCTCAAAGAAAAGATGTTGACGAAAAAGCCACGTTCTCTAACTCCGTTAAAAGGGGGAAAGCGGGGGATTAGATGTCAAATTTAGCAGAAAATTGAGTCATTTGAAAAGGGTTTAAAGAACTTTGGGAAAATAGCAAAACATGTTTACCACTTCAAATAACGGCAGTAGACTGCAGTATTTTCTCACATTTCTGAGAAAATACTGCAGTCTACGCACAAACTGTTTTTCTGTTAAAGACGTCAAGAATCAATATATCCTTGGTACATGTATTTCACGAGGATAAATTTACAGAATCTAGTTTCTTCATTCTACAGTCACTTAAATGAATCACAACCCCAATACGTACTATGTTTTTATATTAAATTATCATTTATTTATGTAGCTAGCACAACACCAAAGGTTTTAAACCATTCGCGTATTTAGTAGAGTGGATGGATTAAAGACAGAATGATCCAGAAGTCATGCTCTAAGAGACAAAATACACACGAAATGTTGTTCATATCACTTCAGGCTTCCGATAAAGATTACGAAAGTGGTCTCATATCAGCGTCGAAATTCATCTCCCATCTTAAACATCCACAAATTTATCGGCCGCAGTGGTTAGCGTATCAGCTCTCCAGGGAAGAGGTTGCAGGTTCAAATTCCGCAAAGAGCATGGATGTTGACGATTAAAGTATTTGGTTATAATTCCTTTATATCTTTTTTTCTTATAATATCTTTTAATAATATTTTTTTTTTTTTTTTGCGATTTAGATATCTCGCCAATGACTTTTAATCGCAGCTATATTTAATCGACTTGCCGAGTGGATATCCTCTATCCAATCAGTAAGTTGTGACATGGATATTTGTGGATTTGCTTTTATTCTGATTTCATTTTTATGGCACAAAGAAATCAAAGGTCATACTGCGGGAGGACACAGGTCACTGCAGTTTCAAAGCAAAATTAGTTTGCTATTTAGCTGTAAAGTACAGATCATTTCATCCTTTCCTAAATACGATTTAATGCCTTCTATATCACCTGTTAATTGCGCATGTTTACACAAGGGATGATACAATGAAGTTTGCGTACTAAAGAATTAAGATATCTGAAAAGCTTGATATTCTTGCATTAGTTCTAGAAGAAGAAAATAAAAAATTAATTTCTCCTAAATGCTTTAGGAGAAATTAAAAAACGTAAATCTTTTCTCTGCTACAACGCAGGTACAAATGGCAGAAACATTTTACTAGTATATTTCATTATACTATAGTTACATAAAACGAGCAATCCAACGTATAATAATTAGCTTACCAAGCGAATAAAAACTAATCATTCACCATTCGAAATAATATTTTAAACGTAACATAAGCTGGTAAATGAAAGTCATTCTGTGCCTCATGAGATCATACCAGAACTTTAAGTATTACGAGGGTAAATCTAGGCATAACAGTGCCATATTAATACTACATGATATTTATACCTTTCAAAATTTAAAAGAGAACAAAGCAGGATAATAATGTACCTTAACCCAATAATGTACAGTAGGTTTACCATCTTTCGCTGGAAAAAGTCACATAAAAAGGAAATAAAATCCAACTTTTAGCGGAATATCAAATGAAATGATATTTTTGTTTAAACACTTTACTAATAATTAAGTATTGCTAATACGTAAAACATTTGATCCAAAATGCATTAAAGGCTGATAAAAACTTCACATTTTTAAATTTATACAGGGTGGCCATAAATTAACTTTTCCTCTTTGGATGTATCTGTAGCTAAAACTAATATACGGAATGAGACCACATTTTATATTGAGACTTTAGAAGGCATGGGGAGATGATTTCCGTGAAAAAAAGATTTAGTAGCAAAAGATGCTGATAGGGGAAATTTTGGCGCTGGCGGAGCCGAAAGCAGTCAAGTATTTGCAGTAAACGCAGGTAAAAAGGATTATGCAAATTTTGCTGTGCGTACGTGACAGCAGCGCCACCAATTCTACTTAAAAAAGGAATTGGGAACGTTCAGGCAGTTATTCGAATGACTAACGAATTGTGCTCAATATGCGCCCTACCTTGCCTCAGATGCTTTACTTGTTAAGTTGTTTTAGGTATTTGAAATCCATTGTGTATGCTGGTGGCGTTCCCAACTTGCATGTCTTGAAAGAGAACATAAAACGGGCTGTTATGAACATCCACTCCGACTCCTTACGCTCAGCTGTAGAGCATGCCGCACATCGAATGCAATTTGTTGTACATAAAAAAGGTCAGCACATTGAAAATCGTGTATGTGGTCCAGAGAACCCTGATTCTGATGAATAAAACATTATTTCCTGTGAGTTCGTTCAATCACTACATTAATTTCTGTGTCTCTCGCAAGTTGTTGTTTTAGTTTAATTATTCTTATTCTTATTATCATTGTAACGCGCCACATATCCAGCTGGAATGAGTGACGCGGCTGTTGCTTACACCGTCTAAATGTTATTATTCCATTTTATCTGATATGCCTTTAATGTAATTATCTGCTTGTTTTCGCCCCCCCCCCCCAGCACCAAAATTTCCCCTATTAGCAACTTTTGGTACTAAATCCTTTTTTTTCCGCTAAAATCATCTCCCCATGCCTTCAAAAGTCTCAATATAAAATGTGGTCTCATTCCGTTTATTGGTTTTAGCTACAGATGCATCCAAAGAGGGAAAGCTATTTTATGGCACCTGTATAAAAAAAAGTGAAGCAAACTATTATAGCTTCCATAACTCAGTAGGTTTCAACAAAGGACTTTGATTGGAAAGACTCGGCTTCGATTCTCGTGCAGCTCAGACGAAGAATGCGGTTATTCCTCCTGGAAACTCGGTGTTATTCATCCCGCAAATAAGGCAAACCATTGAGTTTTGCCTCGTTTGCTGGTTTGTCTTATTCAAGTATAGTTTGTGGATACACAATTTCGTCTCGCGTAATGTTGTTTCATTAGAGAGTTGGCAAAACAATGTCACTCATGCTCAAAGTTTCGGTCAACTAAATTCGGTAAGTACCATTGACCAGTTATGCAGAATACTTGGTCTAAATTGTAAGCAGAAGAACCAAAAACGGATCATTTCCGGGTTGGATTTAAGGTTACTTCGGAACACAACATAATACTGTATTTCATAACAAATAACGACACAGATCCCACATAAACGCCGTTCACAATCGGTTTGAGGATACTAATTACTTTTATAATAAGTTTCTTGATTTTATTCCATTTTTCATTCTTATTTCTGGAGACAAAACTGTTAACCAACGCAACTCATGCATCTAACACAAACTCTTAAAAGAACCGAAAGTGTTCACGGTGTGTTGGTTTATTAACCGGTCATTAGCCTACTGGAGTTCTTGGAGCCACTGGCGCTCAGCTTCGCCCTTTTTTCTCCGCTAAACAACCTATTATCTAAATGCTCTCGGGTACGGTGTGGCTCTACCATATATTTATTTAGATGGAAAGTCTAAGACAGTGAATTATTCTTCGGATATTAAAAAACAAAACTGGCTAAGAGAGTTTCGCCAGCTTGTTAGACCTGCTGATATGTTGATAAATGTTTCCTCGTAGGCTGCACATGACCTGGAAAAAAATAACGATCCTCGGAACTTTATAGAGGCAAGACGACGTTTTGTTATATCGAGAAACACCAGCAGGTGTTCCATAACTGCGAAACACTTGCTTTAGGATAATCTTCTGAGAACGTCGGGGAAAAAAAGAAAACTAAGTTTATACAAAATGATGGCAAATGTGCAGAATAATTAAACATTAAGTGAGTGTATTTTTCGAAGCCATCGCACTTTGCGTCATTAGCAAGTTTCCTTCTGCAGTCAGAGCGAAAGTTACAGTGAAGTGCTGTCAGTTTAGCAGCACGGGTTTTATTTTGCAGAAGAGGAAAGTGCATTATTATAAAGAAGTGCCGAAAGCGGTTTAAGAAGAATTACCTTACATTGCATCAGCACATAAGATGATAAGTTACTTTATCTACAATAATACGGATCTAGAAAGAATGCGGATGAAAAAGTTGTTAGCATACACAGTTAATAAATTAAACAAAGCTACAACCAAATTCTACATTTGAAAACCGAGATCTTGTTTCAAAATCTGCTTTTGATTGTTGAGTGAAACACTAGCCACTTAGTCGATCTGATGCATTTAACACAATGACAGCGACCAAAAGATCGCGAACTTCAAAACTAAATTCCCAACAAAAAGAGAATAGAATATTTTACATTCAGAATATCAGAATGCGGGAGAATATGATCAGTAGAGCATATTGTTTCTCTACTCGCTTGGAAAAATGGGATTGGAAGCGAAAAGAAAAAATAATTAAAATGAGGATTTAACCGTTAGATACTTCAAAACCTTCATTAATTTGAAAACTTCCATTAACTTAGTACAGACAAAGACGAATTCATTCTCCATTACGCGGAAGAATAGCAAAATACAGAAAAACTAATTTCTTTCTTTTAGTTAAATGGAGTTTTCTTAGAAGTAAGAAGATGCATTAAGCTTTAAAAAGCCTTTTTTATTTAAAAAAATGAAATAGAATTTTCTTACAATTAGCAAAAGATGCATAATGCTCTTACTGAAACCATGAAAACAGAAAATAATACCGCCACGATTAGTGCGGAGGGAATTGCTCAAAGTAAGATCGTTACTTTCTAAACATAAAACGGCCTTAGAGAATTCCGACGACGAAGTCAAAGAGACAAAAGTCACCGGAGCGCTCCAAGAAAGAGAGTCCGTGTGTGCTCGTGCGCCAGTTGAAAACACTGTCCTTTGAGGAAGGTTGTTCAAAAGACAGCTGCAAGGAAAACATAAACAGCAAAAGCGTTTTATAATTAAAGACCGCGTGATGAAAAACTAAAGGTAACGTCATCCGTCTTTTTATTTCTCCATAACTCGTACGGGGAAAAAAAGGAAATGGAATGAAATGGGGCGGTTTGTTCAGTGCTATTAATTGTGTTTGATGCACTCATTTTTGAAGTTAGTGAACCAAAATTAGCTCGATATTATGCTCTGTCAGAGAATAAGAAATGAATCTGTTTATTTCTTTCGGAGGAGCCACCCAATAAATGTTTTCTAACAGAAAATAAATTAGAAAAAATCGAATTTATAAATACATGGAACTCTTCGTGTTTGCTTGAATTACTGGAAATTTTTTTCTATACGGATTTAAAAAAACAACAACAACTAAAGTCTCATGTTTCAGTTAGAGTTGCTCTTGGGGAGTAGCACTGCATAACGAATGGCTATGTCCCAATGCAGAATCATTCGATATATTACGACTCGCTGTGGGATTCGATTTAACAGACATACGACAGTTCAGAATGGTGACGGGTCGATTTAAGCCTGTTTTATGTGAACCTCACCAGGAAAGATTATAAGCCAATCGTACATTTAGTATTGTAAGTAGATTTTCCAGAAATCCTGTTTTAGAAATCACACAGTGAACTTTTTAGTCATTTCAGGCCTTTCATAAGCAGCATGATATTCTAGCTCTGGCGTATATAGTCTACAATCAGAAGACTTTCGCAAATATCCACGCCACAATGAGATACAAAACCACAGCCTGTTGGTCAGAAAATGAAAATGCTATCAACTCACTCAACCTGTTCAATGTTAAAGATAAGAAGTTGTTTAATAGAGAATATCAACTCCTTTCTTGAAAATCAATTGTATCAACGCTCCACACCCATCCCAGCACACAAGTAAACAAATAAATTCGGATCTGAAAGCCATGGCAATTGAGCAACACCTCGGAACTGTGAACAATATAAACATGAAAAAGTGAAAAGAAAAAAAAACACTTTTTATAATGGGAACGTCGAACAAAATTAGATTTTATTTATCGCGAATGCGTTATTAAACATAGTTTTTTAATTAGAAGAATGGCTAAGAAAACAAAGCTTATTAGTATCGCAACATTTCCAACCGACACACCTCCAGAACTTGAATGCTGAGCAAAGGATTTTTACGGGAAAAAAATCCATGAAACTATTAAATTAATAAAAAAATTCAATAAGAAAGAATGCACTTGTGTTATCTTGCGGCTGTGCTAAGAAAGTCTTGGTACCTTCTTAAGAATAAATTAAGAACGACTTCAAAGAAACACGGTGAGCGAGATGGTGCAGTTCTCTTGCGATGCTGAGAGAGAGAGAGAGAGAGAGAGAGAGAGAGAGAGAGAGAGAGAGAGAGAGAGAATTAAATAACAGGACAAAGTGCAACGTAAGTCTGTTGTAATGACAGACAGCCCGATGCGATCCTTGTATCTGATTCGTCTAGCGGCATAGCCATGCCTGCCTGCTCGTGCAGTGCATGTTATCAGCAGGTATAATAAATCCTCCTCAGCTCATTACATCATCCCGTCTATCTGACTAGACGGAGTACCCGCAATATTTCTTCGGTATCTGCTCGTGTCAAATATCGTGATTGGAGACATATCGGCAGCACCCATTTGCCCTGCTTGCAAGAAGTGCTACGAAACTTTCCTCGGAAGACAATTAATCCAAAGTCGATAGCTGGAAGGAAACGATAACTCGCGTTCGACTTAAAGTGCGATATGATCCGTCATGTGCTCGCACAGGTAGGAAGACAATGGTACTTCAGACACCTTCGGGAGAAAAAAATAAAACAGAAAAGTTTATGCAAAATAATCGTTTTAAATTATATTCCGTCACATATAAAGGTACAGTAGCTTAGGGTGGCAGTATGTACCTTGGTGCATTATTCTATCAAACGCAGTCTGAGGAAGCGTCATGTGTTGACATTAAAGTGTCGACATTATCAAAATCTTTTGTTTCTCAATCCAGTTAATGTTAAAGACACCGGAAGGTAATAAGAATTGTCTGTTTTGACTCACTATTGTTAAGAGAACATTGTAGTTTTGCTGTTATTTTGTAGCACCTGAGGAATTTTGCACGGACCAATGCACTGACTTGCATGGATTAAACTATTACACGTACTCATCAATATGCAGACTTGCAAAGACTGGATAGCACATGCAAGACTAATCAGGCAGATTTTATTATGTTTTTATTTGTCTTTTTCATTTCTGAATTTAGTATATTCAGAAATGAAATATAACTCGTTTTTAAAGCAAGCATGAAAGTAAGAATATTTCGCCAAGTACTTTATTAAGTGCAGTAAAACTTTTGGAGTGAAGTTCTTTACTGAAAGCAGTGAAGGACGACGGAAAATCGATCATTGCAATACTGCTTCATTGCAATACAGGAGAATGAAAAAAAAGTAGCCAGTTAGAAATGGTGATATTTACTGAAGCATTCCACTTACAGTAATTAGTTTGGTGTCACAAAACACAACTTGAAAATTTATTAACGATAATTACCGGTTTATTACCGATTAATAACACTCTGTAGCATGAAATTTCTTTGGTATATATCTGTAAAAATACGACGCATAAAAAAACGTTTTATCGAACTGATGCTGCTGTTCATATTAAATTTGAAGGTCAGATCATCTTGAAATTAACCCTGAATGCTTTTGGAACTTAACACTTATTTTTGCCATTGCCTCACTGGATTTAATGCACGCGATTATGGAAGATCCTTTAAAGAGAATGAATGCATATAGGAATATTTGATTTAAATCTGAGAAAATAAAAGTAGAAATCAGAACTGCAGTGGAGAGTATCGCTCAAAGCCTCAAGATGCGTTTATGAAAAAGATCAGCGACGGGATTCTAACCGGCAGCCTGTTAGTCATAATTCCTGATGAAAATGAAACATATATTACTTCTCAGCTTCCAGGTGCCACCTTCCTTCGCAAACAGATGTGATCACAGTCATAGCTACTGATTGTTTATAAGTAACTGTAAAATAAACAATGTTTAGTAAAGTGATCCAACATAAATAGCTTTACTGTATCACAATAATTAAGTTCGTCAGCGGTACTTTGTCCTAAAAGAATCTACTTCGATGAACAGACACAATAAAGGGAAAATGTTTACATTTGAACACCATCAGAAGACCATCAAACAGCTGACGATGGCTACAGTAACAACATCTAGGCTAGAATTGAACATCACATACTGAGTGAACAGGAAAACGTAAAGCACTAATGTTTTCGAGGATAGCTCATGAGATTATTAGTAGGCAGAGAATAAGAACTTCAAATTTTAGAAGATGGAAATATTAATTCAAATTAACATTAATTCAAAATAAGAATAAGATCACCAGATTTAAATACATTACTTAACAAAACAAATAAACCATAAATAAAAAAAATTTAAGAACGTAAAAATATGAAGATAACACTATGAAAATGCAATCAACTGACACGATTGCGATGTTATTTGTCTTCAATTAAAGTATGTCTTTTTATTAAAAATTATAACAGATAACAAGACATGAAAACCTCATTGTCTAAGGAAAACTAAACAAAGAACGACAACTGATCACAATATCATGACCAACTGGAATGTTCAAGAGATTTCGTGAAAGGAGAATTCCGATACACTCAATTGCCAATTTAAAACAAATAATAGAAGAATGAAATAATTGAAATTTACAGATTAAGATAACTAATTGAATAAACAAAAAAGTAAATAGTTTTAAGAAATTAAAACCCCTAATACAAATTATGAAAACATTGAAATATTCAGAACGAAAATTCCATAACTTTCATAAACGCAGATTATTTAATGTAAAGAACAATCGTGACTGTAGGTCTGGTTGACCGCGTGCTTAGCGTATCCGCTATCCAATTAACAGGTTGGTTGGAATCTCTCCACCGGCATGAATGTTGGTGATTGTCTTCAAGTTGAAGATGAATTTCATCACCCGGTGTGAGACCACCATCTTGCTTATCGGAGGCATGAAGTGGCTTGAAAAAGTTCCATGCTTTGTCTCTAGTGCACGGTTACGGACTACATAAAACTAAATAAAAATATAAAATTAATAAAACTAGAAAAAGCCTTTAACCTACCCAAGATACTAAAGAACTATAAACAAACAACCTTATGTAAGCAGGAATCACATAAAAAAAAAGCTGATAAGAGCCTGCAGTTTACTAAATGTATATTGGTGCCAAATTGGAAGGGCATAAACCAAAAAAGATTTTTAAAATGCACAAAAGTTAAAGCAAAGTTGACAGCTTTTATCTGAAGCGGGAGTGATTCAGAACGAAAATGTTGCTTTTATATTACAACAGAAAACTCGACGCGAAAATTTTACTTAAAAAAATAATAAATGGACTTTCGAGGAAAAGATGGATAGATTTTGAACACCATAAATTCATCATCCATGAGATATCTAGAGGTTAAATATGATATTTAAATATTTAGGAAACACAGTTAGCCCAGGTGAAGAAAAATACAGAAAATAAAAAGCTCGGATTAAATGGAATTTTATATCACCATTTTGGCAGATGCATAAGAAAAGAAAAACTACAAAACTTTCGAAGATTACCTCCAAACCAATTTTTAAATTTTGAAAGTGAGACGTTGAAACGGAGAGAAGGAGTTAAGAATAGACAGAGCAGAAATGAGATTTTCAAGGCGAGCTAGATATAAAAATGGATTAAAATGGAACAGAGCGTATTAGAGATGAAAATATAGAATATGATAGAAATGGTACAATCTTCAGATCGAAAGAGAAAGAACATCTGGAAAGAATAAACGTCTACAAGATGGCCGAGAACATTAACGGAATACAAACGAAGACAGAAACAAATCGAGAGCAAGTGAAGAGGATTTAAATGGCTTGGAGAAGGGTGTAGAACCATCTAATCCGCAATGTTAGGAAGCAGGAAAAAATGGTACATGCTTTTACCAATCTTGTATATCATTCAAAATCACAAATCTAATCGTAGATATTGACTTAATCTGTTCCAGTCCCTCTTTAATCTCAAAATCGTAACCACCCACGACACTAATGTACTACACGTGTAAACACTTTTGTGGTTGAGTGACACAAAAAGGTAGCCTGCGAATCGGCAACTGGACATTTTATATAAAGGAATGTTCAAAACAAAAAAAGTAAAAAAATAAATAAAATAAAACTGAAACCAAGACTCCATAACCTGAAAATAAATTCACACGCACATGCACAACATCATTCACTAAATTAAACCAGTTTTATTAATTAAGAATGTAGGAACTTGTAGTAGATAGTAAACATTATTTACAAATAAGAGACGTAATAAAAATACTGCCGGCGCGTTTGTGATATTAATATACGTTACTTGACAATTTAATAAACCAAAGGCTGACTGGTTGTAATTATGACAGAAACAACTATGGCCATTTATATTATGACTGAAACTACTAAGGCTATGTATATTATAACCAAAACAACTCGAAATAGTTGCAAGCAAATTATTCAACGTTATGAATACTCCAGAGCAGCATCTGATAGGGCCAGAAGCAGAAAACTCGCAGTGTTATCCAAATGGCAATCATGCTTTCAGGTCCACTATCAAAACTATTGGCCATAACTTATTACGTGCTTGTCTCTCTTTCATATTCGGATGGGTTTCATGCCCTGTTACCTATAGGAACAGGTATTTCGCTTATGAATTTTCCTTCAATAATTATATTAATATAAGCAAATTTTTTGTTGACCTTCATTTCAAACTTTCACAAAGACACAAAAGCACTCGCCAAATTTAATAATATAAGCACAGAAGAATTTAAGATAGAAAAATGAGATAGAGGAAATATGCAAAGAAATCTCCAATGAACCAGGAAATATAAATGGAAGAAACATCAACCACATCAAATATGCAGATGATATAGTAAACCTGGCAGTATCCAACATACAATTAGAATAAGCAGTCCGGCTTCTACATGACGCATGTAAAAACTTTGGAATGAGGATCAACAGCAGTAAGACCAACATAATTAAAACAGGAAGAGAAGTTGAAAAAATCTCAATAATCCTGGAGAACCAAACCCTAGAACAAGTAAACTTCTTTGTCTACTTAGAAAGCACCATTACACGCGATTTAGACAGCACTAAACGGTAAAACACAGAATTAACATTGGATGGTCGAACATGAATAAATCAACAAAATATGAACAATAACAAACTCTCGAAACATCAAAATCTTAAAATCAAACTATTCAAAGCCATGATCATCCTCATAGCAACATACGGAAGTGAGTCATGACGACTCACTAAGAAGGAACTACTCAAAATAAGTGTATTCGAGGGGAAGTGCCTAAGAAAAATAAACAAAACACACCGGACTGAACATAAAACCACAGAACAAGTAAAGCAGGATCTCAACTACCAAGACAACCTCACAGACATTATTCTTAAACTACAGCTCCGATGGTTCGACCATGTCCAGAGAATGTCTCCTCACAGACTTTAAAACATGGTACTAAATGGAAGAACAGGAAAACAGCGTCCACCCGGAAACTCGCTTTTCCCCGGAAGACCGAGGAAAAGTTGGCTCATATCCTTAAAAGAAAGAGGAGATTTCCTCAACTTCATTACTATGTTCGAGAAGACTAGAAATAGAACCATTTGGAGATATTGTACAAAGGGGACCCAACCCGTCACCAGACGGATGAGATGAAGAAGAAGAAAAAGAATTATATTGAAGATAGCTGTAAATGTCATAACATGCAATGTCATCTCTGATTTTTCGCCAAAGAAAAATCTTTGGCAATCTTTTTACCCCAAAAGGAATTTCCTTGTACTGGTGGTAATTCTTCAATTTTTTTGAAAGGATGTGCTTAGAATTAACTTCCTAATTTCAGTGTAGTCGTTTTACACTCTCCTGAAGCTGGAAACGAGCCCATATGAATCCTTTGCTGGAAACAATCTATGTTTACCATCCAACTGCCATCTAATTGCTCTAATAGTACCACATGCCTCCATTCTTTCGCTTGCCGTTTGCTTTCTACAGATCAACAAATTTCTCCACTTGAGTACATATCAATCCGCAGCTCTGCTGACGACACATGTTACGTTTCTCTTTCTTATTCGAGAAACCTCCATACGACTAAAACTTCTGTATTACTTATTTTTATAATCCTAAATTCTGATCTTAAAACTTAAAATTACTTAAAAGAATAATTTTGACGTATCCAAATTTCTGGAGAATTCTCTTATTGGGATTATTCTAATTTCCAGTCTTTCTTGGCATAAACAGAAACCCACTCTTCAGAATCAGAGAAATTAAGTTTTCCCTTTTGCTCCACGCATTACTCTATTTCTGAACAACTGTTAAATGTATAAATTACAAATCCGTCCAGCCTTTTAAATGTTGTTCTCACATGTGCTTCTAAGCTCTCTCCGAAAACTTTCGCCTCAGCAGAGAAGAGAGCAGTTAGGTTCAGTAATGACTAGTTTCTCGCTATTCCCTACACTTCAAAACACAAACGATCAGTTCGCATTTTCGACATAACCTGATCACAGTGCAATAGTAATTCTGCCACCAATTGCACCATATGTCAACATTTCTTTCCATTTCATCTCCAAACTCATTAAAGAATTTTTTTTTTTATTTTATCCTCGTTCATTCTCTCTTCTACCGCTGCTCTTCGGAAAGGTGACTCTTCGTATGCATTTCCCATTGAGCTCTTCAAACACTTTGATTGAAACTATTTAAAAAACTGAATCTAGGATCGTATTCAATCATATCGTGTAAAAATCTCAGGATGGGAGATTTCTGCTTCTGTTTTATGAATATTGAATGTACTTGACCTGCTAATTTTAGAATTACTAGCAGATGACCTACAAGTTTTGTGAATGGCTTGATTCACTACAGCACTACGGAAGAATTTCTATGACCTGTTGATTAGAACGTCCTTAGGATCACTGGGTGAGCATCACGTCTTGCAGAGCACTGTACACCTCAAATTTATTACAAAGTATTAAGTATTGCAACAAAGTAAAAAGAATTACAATTCGTTCCTCTTTCTTTTGCACTTCGCATACAAATTTCGTAGTGGAATTTGCAATTCCACTTAAAAATTATCTTTAGGAGTTCCTCTGCCATGTTTTAACAAATGTGTATTATTTTTTTTCAGGGTTTTCCAGCCACACAGTTAAAAGAATTATGATAAACTTTTCCGTGTATTATTAATTCAACTAAAATATTTTGTTTATTTTTTATTTTTTATTAAAACTTTAACGAAGCACGACTGTGTATTTAAAATACACAGTCGTGCCCTTATGCAAAGGTTTAATTGTTTTTGACTCTGATGGCAACAACTGTTGGCATTACTGAGATTCTAAAATCAACAGCAAAAGATTATCCTTTTATGCCTGTTTCCTTATTTCAAAAATATTACAAATAGTATGGCGTTTTCATTATCAGCTATTTCTATTTAGAAGTGAAAGAGAAAGATCAATGAATACAAATTAATTAAATCATAGAACACGCTGTACCGATGTTGATTTATGAATCAGGTAATGCTACTTATGAATAGCTATGAAAGCACAAGAAAAAATGCAAAGAATTTCAAAAATGACTAATAAAAACACTATATCCATAAAAAACAGAATTCATCTGGGAATACATAGAAGATCCAATCAGAAATAATCCCAAGGAGATTGAGAAATGTCTTCTTTTATTATTCTTAAACCGAATAAATCCTGAATTAGAACGAAATTTTACATTTTCGTTAATACCCATTTCTACTTAGTGTATATAAAAATATTGTTCATGAAGGCATTTTAATCAAAGCACATAATATGTTGCAATATTAAGAGACTATGCTGAACATTCTTATTAAATGAATGGTCGAATGGCCATTTCCGGTCTACAATGAACACGCTGTGTGTTCTAATGTCTTATAGGCATGATATTTGAACATACAGAACATGTAATATCAGTGAATATTTGCGAATGTCTTTAGATGAGACATAGAGTTCGTTGTTAAGTGGAAGATCACTATTGCTTACTCAAGCAACGTTAAGTTTACATGTGTAGATGACACACACATGAACATGCCGTTGTGTTTAGATGGAGAATTCAGTAGTAGAGGCGGTGAGGAAGGATGGAGAAGGATGTCTTCTCACGATAAGTACCTGAATTCCTTGGAGGTGTCACATAATAATATGGAGTTTTGACTATGAACTCAGCATGAACTTAAGTGAGGGAAGAGAAAATCTTAAATACTTGAATTTAAAATAGATCTTTCGAGTAGAATTTGTACTTGAGATATCTTAAAAGAAATAGAAAACAAACAGGAGGATCCTCGAAACAAATCATGACAGGTGAATCAAGGCTAGAAATACGCAAATGCAAGGAGATTAGAGAAATGATAGAATGGATAAATTGCTAAATCCATTTTCGGAAAGAAAAACAAGAAAAAACTAACAGAAGTTGATGGTATTTTTTGAAGTGTGCACAAACATTTACTTAACCATGAGAGCAACGAAGAAATGAAAAATAATGGGGCATCTTGTAATACGATAATTAGTTCTTCATTTAGTTAGCAGAGTAACGAATTGGTCCTAAGAGAATGGCACTACCTTCCATTAGTTTAATGATCTGTTGTACTGGGGAATGCCAAACAGTAAACAAGTGAAAAGGGAAACAGAAAAGAAGCTCACCACAACAAACACTGCAGTAAAGAAATATTATCTGAACCGCCATCATGACTGTAGAGAAAAATACACGATGGAAAAAATGAACATCGAATAGCAAAAACTTCTTTCAGGATGCACTTTACTTTACTTGTTATTCAGGGGTTGTTGGAACGAATGTCGATAAATATTGGAGAGAAGCGATCGAGAAGTTCAAAATTAATTGTTTTTTTATTGTTGTTTTTTTACATTTTTTCTTTTATTAAAAGTTTTCTTCAGTCTTTCACTTGCTTTTTCTTAAACTTTTTCTCGTCATAAAAATGGCCCTTTTCCACTGATCAGGACTCCATTTGGTATGCCCTCTTCAGAAATTTAACAGATCTAATCTCGTTTTTTGGTTAACAAGGACTTCGTTTTAGGGGGCTAGGCTATCAGTCCCTGTCAAATGAGTCTTTTTCCTGACAGTTACAGACCTTGCCACAACTCCTGTTTGTTCTTGCCAGTCCAGCTTCAGTTCTCCGGACGACGCGTGGTGATTGTTGAGGCAGAGCCGCTTTAGAATTCGATCTTGGCATGGTGCAGACAGTGGATTTCTTCCTGTCCTCTTTTTCCTTTCAGCAGATCCGGTTTCCTTCACTTTCGACAACAGCCACGTCACAGTAGATTGACCACAAGACACCCTTTGAGCTATTTACGAGAGGAATAGTCTTCTCCATTCAAGGCTTGAATCACACTTTTTTCTGCGAGATATTAACTGCACGTATCTAGCCATAACGATTAGGTCTTGCTGTCTATTTATAGCATTCAAATGTCAGAAGCAAATCAGCAACTATTACATTATACAGAAACCTGTGGAAGAGATAGATGCAATACAACGAAATATCTAATGATAAACCAATGAACTATTAAAAACTACTAAAAACTATATTTATTCAAGGTGATGCGGTTTCTATGAACATGAGTGTATTTCATTTCTGGAATAAATGTGTTTGGTTTAGTGAGCTCAAGAGAAACTCTGCCGGTCTTGTTGTCCGAGTGGTTAGCGTATCCACTCTCCAATCCAACCAACAGGTCAAGGGTTGGAATCCCATGGACATGGATGTCTGTGACTGTCTTTAGGTGGGAGATGAGCTTCACTGCTCGATGTGAGACCACCTCCTAGCTTATTACTGGAAGCCTGAAGTGGTTTCAAAACAGTTCCATGTTAGGTCTCTAGAGTCCATTTCTGAACTATGTAAAACTAACTAACTAACTAACTATATATATATATATATATATATAATTATGATGAACAGCCTATTTTTCTACCCACTGCAGGGTGAAGGCCTCTCCCATTGAGGGAGGTTTGGGTCTAATACTCCCATGGTGACCCAGTCCGTATTGAGAGAGTGTATCTATGCTTGGGTGAATGAATGTATGAAGGTGGAAGACAATCACAAACATCCATGCATACGCGGGATTCGAACCCGCGTTATATATATATATAATCAGAGTCCTTGAATAGCTTGACAGCATCTACCTTCGCTAATTTTAGTTTTAGTTCTTTCCTAAATAAGGAATTTACTTCTAATGTCACCTAGGCACCTGCCTAGAATACAGACGACAACAAAAAGAAAGTTGTTCTCTAATCTGTCGGTAACTGTTCGAACATTACAATTTATTAGCAGGTTGTCCGACTAAATTTTAAGAGTTATGTTACGTGTTACCATTTGAGCAGTTATTTTCATTCAGACAAATTATCAGAAAATTAGAACATGGAACCATCTCACTAGAATGCTTTCATTCTTCAATGTTGTTGTTGAGTGAGTGAGTGAGTGAGTGAGAGACAGAGAGAGCAAAACAAACTGATATGTCGTAGGTACAAGAAAATACAGACAAGAATTACTCCTAAACTTTTATAAAAATTGTTATGGCCAAGTCAACTCTAATTAGATCTTTTTTCTATCTCTATCAAGCAGGGATTGCAAAGGAAAATATTAGCTTCAGATGGAATGATAAAAACAGTCTGCACCACCGACACCATCGAGAACATCTGGCGGCAACAGAGAAAAGTCTTAAAGAGGATTAGCCAAGGAGAAATGAGAATGAAGATACATTAACTTTGACCGTCTTCCCAATGACCTGTCATACTGGATAGAGAATTATTGCTGGCGTTGGCTTCCTCCAAGACTACTGCAGAAGATTAGAACCGCTGCCTAATGTGTGTCGCTTTTATGGATTGCAGTGACAATATACAACGGTTACTTGAATTATATTGTGTTGAAATTAATTTGTTAGGACTTTCGTCGGTGAATGGAAAACTGTTAATTTCAGGGAACTGTTCTCCATTATTGCTATTCATCTATGACCATCATTCCTTTGGCTAATCTTCGTTGATCCGGTGGTCACTAATAAATTTGATTCGATCTCCTGTCTTTGAATTCAGCAGAGATTTGATGCGTCGTTTGGATTCCTACCTTCGACTTCTCGTCTCCGTTTGTATGTGAGCGCAATGCGATGATCGTGTGCGTGGTAAACTATATATGTTGCGGCAAACCTCCCAGATATGAAAAGCAAGGAGTGCTTTTTTTGTGAGACATTGATTTCGTGGGAGGCGGGGGAGGTTGCCAGTGGCCCAGACAGCTAGTGTTATTGATCACATTCGAGTGATAGATGGTTTCCGACGTACGGTATACTTTACAACTTTATTTGTTTGCCGACGAGCGAGGTCCCGCTACAACATTTCTACTGATAAATTGTATTCATATTTCAGCCGTCTCATTACTTATATCAGCCCACATTTGCGGAGCAGCTCACACCGAACAGGTGTTGCTTGCTGCAGTGGCCTTACGGGAATTTTTTTTTCTTTCTTCTGCTTATTAAGAAACAAACTTACTTTGCCTTATGCTTGAATTCCTTTATCCATCTTAAAGTACTCAGCTGTATATCACCCGTTGCGAAGTTTGTATTATTCGTTCTGTGGCAGATCGACTGTTTATTTTGTAGGGGCTCCGGTTTCTTTTCTTTTTTTTTCTTCTTCTTTTGAAACACCAGAAGGTTTCTTTGTGCACATTCTGAAGGCTATTTCTTATTCAAAAATACAGAAGTTCAGTCAAATAATACATATTTGGATAAACCGCTTCGGAGTTCTGGTTGGCAGATGCTTTCACTGCGTTTATCATATATCCGGTGGCATTTAAATGAAACCATAAGTTATCTAACAGTCGATGAAACTGAATAGTAATAGATATGCACACTTATTATCCCATTCAAAAGAAGGATATTCTGATGTTCATTTAAATTTGAATGGTTTAGGAAATATTTTTTATCTTCTCTATTAAAAGTTCAGCAGCAGATCCAATTCTCTCATTCCCCAATCCTCTTCCCAGTTCGCCAATTCTCTCATTCCACAAGCCAATCGCACTTTTGGCAATTATTTACAAATGAAAATACAAAGCTAACTAGAAAACCAAAGTTGTAGAAAAGTTAAAGGTAGCGTAAACACCTCACAAAGGTGTTCAACGTTTGCAGATTTTCTAGCATAAATAAACAACGGTTGGCATTTCAATACAAATTCACTAGGGGATTAATAGTTTTTGGTAATTAAGGAATGTTGCGATGCCAGGAAACTTGCAGAGGTTTTCCATCTGATTTCACACTCTTGCATTACACAAACGAAAAAAGTTATACAATATCTAAATTATATGCAATAGGTTCTTAAATGGGATTCTCATAAACGTGTTTGCTTCAATGTTGCATAACCAACACTTTACTTATTTCTTATAAACCTACAGTACATTACCGCGTGTGTGCGGGAGTGAGGAAGATAAAGATAATTTTCGCACCAAAAGCTTTATTCTTCCCCTCTACTGCAATATCCAGGTAGGTAGGAAAAATGAGGTGTCTCTCCTTGCGATAATTTGAATCTATAATTCTTTCTAGGCATAAAAACATTTCACATAGATTGCTTCTTTATCATAAGACAAAAAAATTAACTTCTTCTCCAGAAGCAGTATTATCACTGAATATCTATAATGGTGTACAAGTCGAAACCCTTCAACTACAGAATAAGATTCGCATCTGGGGAAGTGTCGCTAGAAGATGACAGAAATTCTCTACTAGGAAAAAAGGGCAATTAGTTTGATTAATGACCTATCCGTCACACACACACACACGCACACGCACACACTTCACCAAGGCGCTAGCTTTTTTGATGACGGCTGGATTTGCGAAAGATATTTCTGACTACAGAAGATATTTCACAACCACCATAGGCCATCTGTTTGGTGAATTCTACACTAAGAGCCGCGAAACAGTTACACGTGTTTGCCGGATATGCAGTTAGTTTTGCTTCGGTTTGTCAAGATAATAAACTTCTACCTTCGTATAAAAAGGTAACTCATCTTCAATTTCAATGCTGTTATTCGTTCTTTTCGCACTTGAACGGATTGAATTCCAGATATTTCCAAAGAATGACTTGAACACACGTCGTACTTCCTACTGCATTTTTATTGTAGTGCAGTATACGTGGCTGTACTATATATATATATATATATATGCCCTCTGTGATTGGATTGCGAGCTTCCTCACTGGCCGTTCATTGTGTGGCATGGTGGATGGCTTCCTCTCATCTGATTTCCCCATCAATGCTGGAGAGCTTGAGGGTGGTTCTTCTCTCACCTACGCTCTTCCCCCTTTACATCAATGACCTCCTTTCTCTGACTTCAAATTCTATTCACAGCTTCGCCGATGACAGTTCTTCATTCGATAAACCCTGCAGCACCCTGATGTTAGAAGACTCGAAAACTTCCATAACCAATTACTTGAACACTAACCTCCTCAACATACTCAGATGGGAGTGTTCACAACTTTAGTAAATTTCGATGTAAAAAAAAAACTCACGCCTGCCTTATTACTCGCAAGAAAAATCCTACCTTATCCCCTCTCATTTTTGATAATGTTCCAGCTTCCTTTCAAGATCAACTTTCTTTTCTAGGGTTGACTGTCACATCGAGTTTATCCTGGCACAAACATAATACGCACACAGCCTCCTTAGCCTCTAAAATGGTTGGTGTTCTTTCCGATTCTAAAGATTACTTCTCTCAACTCCTGACACTCTGAAAGTCTCAGATTCATCAAACTTTGGAGTACTGTTCCAACATTTGGGGTGAAGCACCCAAGACCATTCAGAAGAGGGCAATCCACTTATTAGACGATCCTATCCCCCCTCCCACAGACTCTCTTCAGTCACTTTATCATAGACTCTTTTCAGCTCTGTGCCTTTTCTATATGTATTTTCATGGTCATTGCTCCTCTTAATTGACTGCTTTCATTCCTTCACTTACTTCACTTCACACAGAAGAACTAGAGCAGCCACTAACCAACATCCATACACTGTCCGGTTCCGAACACATCGAACTCACTTCTCATTGGCTTCCTTCATACCATCCACCTCTAATCTTTGGAACAGACTTACCCGTACTGTTTTTCCTACTGAATACAATCTCCCCCACCCTTTAGGAAACATATATCAACAGGCTACATTTCTCCTTAATCACTTGTCCACACATGGCCTTGTAGTGTTATAGGCCTTGAGAGCTTTCATGTGTGGGGTCAACATAAAAAAAAAAAAACTTTAGAAGACAGCAGAAATCAGCAAGCCAGAACTCTGGAAAAAATTTTTCTAGGAAATTACATGAACAACTTCCTCTTAGAAGTCGTCGATCATTTCCATAGGAGTTTTCACACGACAAATACTAAATAATTTGAGTGCATGAAAGAGCTCAATCATGCTATTCAATACGCTGAGAAAATCCAAACCCAGAACCAGAGCTTGTAAAATCTCATCGGAGTTATTATAAAACCATTTCAAGCTTATAATAAAAGAAACCAATATCCACTTTGTTCAAAGAAAGATCTGGATAGCTGCGCGTAAGCAATTACACAATACGAAACGTGAAATTGATGTTTCAATTAGATTATGGATGTCATTTTATACAAAGATAAGATGAAAAAGTAAAGCCTGGTTTTGAATAAAATCAGAAATACGATAAGTACGAGGGGGAGGCGGTCTGGAAAGTTCGGATAAACACCTAGAACAAAAATGATAGTAAAGCAATTGCTATAACAACAATAAAGAACATAAGAACATCATTTCCGAGGATATAAGAACATAAGTCACCTACATAACTCTGCTACTAGTATGTTCTTTCTTGTAGTTATACCAATTGCTTTACTATCATTTTTGTTCAAGGTGTATATCTGAACTTTCCAGACCCCCTTCGTATATTAAATTTTATATAGGGATATTAAAGAATACACCACTTAGCTACATTTATGCTCCATCTTTTATACATCGACATTAATTCGGTACATTTTGCAAATGTTGAATGTTGATACCGACATCATGAAGATTTAGAGGATTTTCTTCTCTTGATTAACCTGAGGAACTCTATAACGACCTTATACCATTTATTATTTTATAAAGCAAAGGGCATTCTTTTACAACCTACCGTTGCATGCTGCATGATATGAAATAATTTGGCAAATTAAGAATCTTAAGCAAAAAATAAGATGGGAAATATGATGGAACATGATGGAGTAAGAGGGTTGGTCGGTTGATTGTTTTGGATATGTACGACCTAGAACTACGAGATTACTGAGTTATGTTTGTAAACCGCGTGTATTCTTTGGTCGATTTAAGTTTTTCGCGGAACGAAAAACTCGAATATCCGATAGAAAAAAAATCCTGTCACCTCCATATAAGATCGCTATTCACCTTCAACTGAAAAGCCATTATAACGGTTTGCGTCAGAGATAGAGAGAGAGAGAGAGAGAGAGGATCAAACGAAGAAGTATATACTGCATTTTTAAAACTTGATGCTTGAATAGCTCATATGCTGTCCATTCTGCCGACGTCGTGTAGACGGCGTTATTTAGCGCACCAAAACAAAACAAGAAAAAAAAAAAGAATGCAGCGTTCTTCGGCAGTCCCATCCATTAATTCCCAACCACAGAGAGCATCAGATGGCGTTTACGAAATCTCCACATGTCGTATTTTTTACAGCTGTTTCACGTGACCACCTTCCTGCAGCAAATGCCCAGGATCGTTGTTGCTTTCCTCTCAATTTTTCAATGATGATATTGTTTTCGTGGCAGAAAAGGAGCTCCGCTAATAGCAGCGAGTGGCAAGATCGATGCGTGTACTCCGTCAAATGCGATTCTCGCTCCTTTAAATGACCTGCATGTTTGAGGCATTCAGAGTGGAAGGAAACGCATTTTCTTATGAAATAAAAGTGAGTTATCTCTGCCTGGAAACAGCATTCAGGACTGGCACATTCATTACAAAAGTGAGCTTCGAGTAACTAAACACGGAGACATAATTTACAGTAGTAAAGAGCGGTTCAATTAGTTTAATTTATGGGCCCGTTAAAGGATGGTCACGGTGTAAATGGCTGGAAGGAATAACTCCATCAAAGAAAAGCTGTTTTATATTTCAACTCAAACATGCGCTTAACTACGACACAAGGACCTTACTTTGTCTTGTTAACTATTCCAATAATAGGACGATGCTCTTACGTACGCTACTGTATGCATGTCATTATTTTATTCACACATACAAATTCGTGACACGCAGTTTTTACATCTTAATAACGTGAGTTCAATCACGAGATGCCTAAAGTACACAAAATAATGAATTGGCAATTTCTTTGCAGGTTTGTTCAGATGAAGGAAGTCTACTTTGGTGTATAAAGGCACGATTTCATCCACTTTTAAATTAATCTTCATCCCAGTAAACAAATAGTCCTGAAAAATCTGAACTGGAATTTTCTTTCTTGATCAATTATTTATGTGGCCGCACGAAGGAAGACTTGGTTTCGAGTCTAGTCGGCTACTAGAGGAAATTTTTCTAAGCCTTTTTTCGACCGGTTCTCGAGTTAGTCGATCTCTGGCACGGGCAAGCGGGTTTTTCCTCCCGGAAACTCGGGTTTTTCGTCCTGTAAACTCAAGAAAATCGACTGTAGAACCCACATTATTTCAGACATTAAATATATTGTGTTAGAGTTAGGGACCACGAGATGACGGCACATTTGAGCCGTCTCTCTTCACTGTGTACCGCTTAATTAGTGATAGCCTTGGGCCATCTATCTCTGATTGGTACCAGTGGAGATTGAACTGCCCACTCAGTCTCCAAAAGTTAGATAGGGCTAAATGGTCTCGCCTACGGGAATAAAAAGGCGTTAGCTAATTTTTTTTTTTATCAATTATTTATGTTGGTATAGTAGAATGCGGCACAGCTTCCTCTTACGAACAACTCTGAGCAATTGAAATCACTATGCGATCATATCCGTTAGCATCGCAGTTCATTAATAAGGAACTACAGAGTTCAATAAAACAAATGAATAAATAGTCTAACGTCCTTTTATTTCCTCAGGGGGAAGGCTGAGCTCTTTTGAGCCTTTATTTTTTTCGTTGAGAAATTATTAGGTAGCCTGTCTCCACTCTCAGCCATCACCAATAGCTGGACTTTTGCTAGCAATGCTTTTCACGGCACTGGGACGAGAGTACGGAAGACGACATCCGCTTTCTGGTGATCCTAAGCCATAAAACTGGCATTGTTTGAAACAGTGCGAGTTCTGTGGTCGATATTTCTAAAATGTGGAGTTAAAACAAGAGTTTCCCGGATAAAAGAACTTTAATATTTAGAATGTTAATTATTAATATATATTTAGATCCGGTATGTAACTGACCAATGATTAGCTGGCCTTATATGACGGTGGAAGAATTTTTTTTCAAAACTAGGAGTTTTCAGCCAGCAAAATGAGCAAACCCGTCAGAAGAACTCATGCAATTAACGAACAGAATATACTGGTTCACAATCCTAGTTACGTCAGTCGTAATTCAAACCACCTAACCTAACTAAATTTAAATTGATCGTAACAAGACCGGCGAGTTCTTAGTTTCAGCAGATCTCCCAACATGCAGAACTAACAAATGAAACATACAGACGTCAGACGCCCCGTGGCTAAGGTTATCTCAACGGTCATCCACTCAATATTTCAGATATTTAATTCAGCAGGACAAAACAAATATAGGTGTGTCAGGTGAAATGTGTTTTGAACAAAAAAAAAAAAGAAACAGAACGTAAACACGCCAGCATATATTTTCTATTCGAAAAAGTTATATTAAAATGACGAAGCACCTTAATGTTCCCAAACGTTTTAACCAATTTACTGCATGCAGTTAATGGTTGGAAGCAAACGTTTTTTCTGCAGTGGATCCCAGTGGAATAGTTGCAACACATGATAGTAAATGAGCTAGTGGGACCACAAAACGAAAACAACAACAACGTGTTCCTAACTTCCTTAAACAAATCATAACAGTCAGTGATTCCACTGTTCAGTGCATGCGGGACTTCTCACGAGGGACAATTACTTGCAATTGCGTACAGAGCACGCAGAGTAGCTAACGTTGTAAGAGAATTAACTTCCTTCCGTCCAAACGCATTTAAGTCTAATAAATAACCCTGTGCTGTCTAGAAATTTCCATTTCTCAGTGAGGCATCACTGTAACTAACCATATATTTATTATTTGTCTTTAGCAATTGTCTGTATTAATCAATTAGCATGTTTCCTACCTGCAACATCATTTCTCCACCAAATGTACGCAGTATAAATCAAACAGCTTGAAACGTGAATTTATGGAAACAGAAATTAATAATTTAAGTCTAGTTTTCCTGCATGATTCTGTTGCCACGGCCTCCCATTAATCTCCATTTCCTCCCATTACAAGTCAAAAGTGAATCTACTACACAAACGCTTCCATTCTCCTTAGACCCAAACTGCTTAACTTTTCTTGTTTTTTTAAAGACTGCGAGATGAACGAATATTTGGTTCGTGAATCGGAATTACTTGCAGAGGTTTTTAATCTTTACTTGGATGCATAATCAGGAAATGCAAAAGTCCCTGATTATGCACAGAGGGCAATGCAAAAATCAATACAAACAGAATTTAAATGAATTCAGTGTTCTTGGGACTGCTGTAATTTAAATTTAATAAATAATTTTTATAGGCGGCGGCAGGTTTTAAAAGTTAATTTTAAGTGCTGGTTTTTATCAGTAGGAGCGACTACAGCAACACATTATTGAAAAAGATCTTTCCATTCTTAATCTCTCTCTTTTTCTATGTCTGCGTTTTGTCTTCAGAAAACACAAAACCGAAAACCCTCAAAACACAAAACCCAGTATACTCCATTTAATACACTATTTCATTCATTTTAAATACACAATACAACTGATGATGTCCTGTATACCTGCTATCGATCTTATCAAATGGGAGCGTAAGTGTCACACCATCCATGTTCCTTTCCATTCTTCTCTGGGTAATTTTCGATTTGTGAATCATATTACAAATTTAATTTTCATAATGGTAAGATGGCGAATTACATTTCCAGAGCAAGAAATATATTTGTAAAAGCGTGTGTTTTCTGAAAGGCTGTCTCCATTACATGAAACAAAAACGAAAACAAACAAACAAACAAAAAAAAAAAAAACAGATTTATGGCGGTGGTTCTTAACCGGTGTTCCGCGAACTGGTTACAAGTGTTCCGCCGGTGAAAGATGTCACATGACACAGTTCTGAGTATAACTGGCTACTCTGAATAAAAATGTCGAGGGAATTATTTCCGTTATAGCAGAACAATTAACAATATTGGAGGAAAAGATTTCAAGTTACTTTTCTTCCTTAAATACACACAATTATGACTGGATACGAAATCCATTTGGCACATTTAATACATCGAGTTGTGAATTTTCGTTACAAGAAGAAGAACAATAAGTTAACGTGTCAACGGACAGTACTCTGAAACTGAAATTCTCTGAAATAACTCTTGAGGAATTTTCGATTTTTGTCCAAGCCGAATACCCGGCTCTCTCCACAAGGGCACTGAAAATTTTGTTACAGTTTTCAACATCATATGTGTGTGAGCTCGGTTTCTCAATATTAACCCATATAAAAATTAAACGGGTGAAAGACTTAATAATATAGACAAGGAGATGAGGGTAGCTATATCACATATTAGACTTGATATTGCTGAAAGTCGACAAGCTCAAGTATCGTATTAAAATAAGTTCCATTTTTATAAAAAGCAAGTCCATGCATATTATTATTGTTAGTTTTATGATCCTAATGCTCTTGGCGTTCCCCAAATTTTTCTTATAATCCAAAGTATTTCGTGACTTCGAAAAGGTTAAGAACCACTGGTTTATGGGGAACCTTTCAACTCTGTATGGAAGTAGTTAACTAGCCTTTTGTTGAATGCCTTCTTTCACGAACAGATATGAACTCATATACTTCGTAACAAAGATAGACCTAGCTAACAGCATCCCTTTACTCCTCAGTAGGATGTTAACTCGTCGGAAAAGAAATTTACAAGGTGCTGAAAGGATTCAGTAAAACTTCTGGCTACAAAGACAGGATCGCATTCTTCAGTGGAACAAGACCAAACTTGGGCTGATGGCGAATAATTTGGTAGAGCTTATCCCACACATAACACTGCATTAACTAGATCTTGTGAGTGATCAGGTAGATAAAGAATGCATGATTTATGCCTTTTGGTATGGGGAGAAGTTAGAATTAGAACACTGGAAGAAGTCAGAATTACCAGATGAATAAATTAGCAAAATACCTCATGGGCAACACGTTTCAAAAGGCTCCGATTCAAATCTCACTTCGACAGTATCAGAGGATTCAAAGTGTGGCAAAAAATTAATTTCCCAAATTATCACGCAGGCAGGTAGTGCTTAAACATTGCCCGATTTGTTAATTCTTGCTGCTGCTATCCCTACCGTAAGCGTAGAACAACTGGAATTTAAATTCGGCGGACTGGAAGATCTTAAAATAACTTATTTTTAGCTGACAGGAATACATTCGAACAGAGTTTGAGGTTTTAATAGTGGGAATTATTGGTTATTAGTTAAAACAATCATAAATAAATGAGCACTATTGATAATATTTAAAAAAGAAAAATACAGGTTCGTAAAAATTTCGAATAGATGAATGATCTAAACCATAAAAATAGTAACCCAACTTAGTAGATTGTTATTTATAAATTTTATTTATATATAATTGGATTGCCCCTACTGCTGACAAGAGTGATACCGAGATCGAAGAATTTTATGACCAATTAAAAGAATGAAAAAACAAAAAAAAACATGATAATAACATCGTCATGGGTGATTTCAATGTAAATTTGGGAAACGTAAAAGTGGAGATATAGTTGGCGAACATGGACTGGGAACAAGAAATGAGAGAGTTGACCGTCTTATTCAATTCTGCCAAGAAGAGGAGCTACCATCCCGAAGGCTATATACTTGGCGATCACCAAGTATAATAACAGTGATAATAATACAAATATAGTCAGAAACCAAATTGATTACTTGCTAATTAATCAACGATTTCGAAGTTCCATAAAGAACACAAAAACTTATCCTAATGCGGATATTGCTTCTGATCATAATCTATTGGTGACAATGTTAAAAATTAGACTGAAAGCTATACTTCAGAAACAGCAGCAAAAAAGGTTTAATTTAGGAGAGTTAAAAAACCCAGAGATAAGAAATAAATTGAGTCAAGATCTGAATCAATATATAGCACTTATTAAGAATGATGACGTCATGAGGGCTGATGAATCATGGGACAAATTAAAATCTGTCTTCATAGAGAAATGTACCAATAGTGTACTGATTTTTACAAGGTATTTTACCAATACCTTGTGTACTCTTTCTTTTTTACTGCTCTGATAGAGCAGTAAAAACGAAAGATTGGATAACTGACGAAATTCTTTCTCTCATGGATCAACGCAGATCATATAAAAATCACAGTCCAACAAAATATAAAGAGGTTCAAAAAATTATTAAAGGCAAGATCAAAGAAGCAAAAGAAATCTGGATGAATGAAAAATGTAGAGAAATTGAAATTCTACAAGAAAAGCATGACAGTTTTAATCTACACAACAAGCTGAAAGAGACCTCAGGTATATTTAAGAAAACACAACTATGTGTCCTTGGAAACAAAAAAAGGGAGACATAATATCCGAAAAAGATGACATAATGAATCATGGGTGAAATATGAATGGGTGAAATATGAAGAAGAACTTTTTTCTGATAAAACCCAGAAAATACTTATGAACAGATGGAAGGTCCATGCATTCTAAGATCAGCGGTAGAATGTGCGCTGAACTCGGCTAAAAATGGTAAAGCCTTAGGCGCTGATAGAATACCAACAGAAATAGTGAAGTTATGATGACAACATTGCTATATTAGTAAAGCTATTTAATAAGGTCTACAATACAGGCATATTCCCACAAGACTGGTTACAGCCGACCTTCATCATGCTACCTAAAAAAGCAAATGCGAAAACTTGTAATAACTATAGAATGATCAGCCTAATGAGTCATGTTCTCAAAATGTTCCTGAAAATAATTCATAGTTCCAGAAAATGTGAAGATACCATCAGTGATACCCAGTTCGGCTTTAGAAACGATTTGGGAACAAGAGAGGCTCTTTTCTGCTCTTAAATCGTATTCCAAAAATGTATTAATCAAAACAAGGAAGTATTCATTTGCTTCATTGACTTTGAGAAAGCATTTGATAAAGTCCAACACACTAAAATGACTGCACTATTAAAGAGAATTGGATTAGATGGTGAAGATATCAGGATCATTCAAAAATTATATTGGAACCAAAAAGCATCTGTTCAAGTTGATGACATTATTACATACTCCATTAACATCAAACAAGGAGTAAGGCAAGGATGTGTGCTGTCACCTCTTCTTTTTAACATATACTCAGAAGCCATATTTCAAAAAATCTTAAAAGGAAAAGAGAAGGGATTCATGTAAATGGTGAAATCATCAGTAACATCCGATATGCTGATGACACAGCTCTCCTAGCTGACAATATTCAGGATCTTCAAAATCTTATGGAACTAGTGAATGAAGAGAGTGAAAAAATGGGATTAAAAATAACTATCACCAAAACTAAATTCATGGTCATAAGCAAGAAACCAATTCTTAATTCGTCACTTTCTTTAAATGGGAAAAGAATAGAAAGAGTGATAAAGTTTAAATATCTCGGATGCTGGTTAAATGAAGAATGCAATCCAGAAATGGAAATAAAAGTTTGAATTGAAATGGCAAGAAAAAAGTTTCTCCTGATGAAATCAACACTGTGTAACTGCAACTTAAACTTAGAGCTCAGAGTACGCATGGTTAAATGCTATGTATGGTCTATACTGCTGTACGGTGCAGAAATTTGGACCTTGAAGACAACATTAATAAAAAAACTTGAAGCCTTTGAGATGTGGTTATACAGACGAATGTTAAAAATCCCATGGACAGCAAAAACGTCCAATCAGGACGTACTGGAACAAATGGGGAAATCACATGAACTTTTAGATACCATAAAAAGAAGGAAAACTGCATATCTTGGTCACCTACTTCGCAATTAAAAATATAAAATACTTCAATTGCTTATAAAGGGGAAGATAAATGAAATAAGAGGGCAAGGAAGACGAAGAAAATCTTGAATGGTAGACATCAGACAGTGGACTGGCATGAGCTCTGAGGGACTGTTTAGAGTGGCTGAGGATCGCTCAAAATTTGCCAAGGTGGTCGCCGACCTCTGATAGAAGATGGCATCAAAAAAGAAGATAATTGGATTGGCATGTGTAACGATGTGCGCATAAGTAAGGAACTAAATAAGAACAGAGACCTGCAAGTTGCCGTGCATGCAGGTAATTTATTATGCCTGCACACGAATGCTAGGAGTATCAGAAACAAAGGAGTAGAGTTTTTGCCTTGGTTATTATATTGAGACCTCATGTTGTAGGCATTAGTGAGACTTGGATATCAGAATCAGACGTACTAACTGATATCGAGTGCAAAGAGCGCAATATTTTTAGGAAGGATAGATACGAGAGGGGAGGGCGGGCGTGCTGCTAATGATATCGGATGACTTGAATCTGGTTAGAGTTCAGACCTATGACTGCAATACTAATAAAAAATTTTTATGTGGCGGTGAGTTTGAAGCCATTTGGTGTGAGGTGAAATCTAACAAGATTAAATACACAGTGAGATGTGGTGGATCGGTTGCTAGTGACGAAGAAATGCATCAATAAATAAATGCGATGGATGCGAAAAGAGTAATCACAATGGGGATTTTAATTATCTGAAACTTGATTGGATAGCTATGAAATCGCATGAGAAGAAAATGAAACTGAATTTATTGAGCTGTTGCAAGACAACTTCCTCAAGCAGCAAGTGACAGAAGGAACTCTAGGACAAAGAGGATCAGATCTGATTATAGCGTCAGAGGAGGTTTCAGTTACGTAACTATTTTTGGTGACAGTGATTATGCAGTATTCACTTGGGAAGTGGCTAAGTTTATGAATGTACCATGCAGAAAAGGTTAAATGCTGAACTACAAAGCAGGAAATTATGACCCGAGGGGCATGCTGGGTTCTGTGCCACGGTATCAGTTATTGGATGGGAAGGATATCGATAATGCGTGGAAAGTGTTTATAAAATACTTAAATGATGCGATATCAGAATGTGTCCCGAGAGTTCGAAGAATAAATAAGGTAGGAGTCAAATGGATGTGTAATCTTATGACGCAAGAGATTCGTCATCTCTTGCGTCATCATTTCGTCGTCTCATTGCGTCATCTCATAGCGGACATCATCCTTATGCACATGGTGCATAAGGATGATGTCCGCTATGAAAATTATAAGCAGCAAGCCAAAATAATCAAATGTTATACGTAAAGCTAAGTCTGTCTGAGTATGAAAAGAAACGGACTCTGCAAGCTAAAAACAACCTCGAAGCATTCTATCAATATGTTGTAAGTAAAAGAAAGAATGACTTTGAAAGAAAGCTTTACTGAATGTAGATGTTATGCGGATGACTGGTGCAGATTTGATTGTTCAACTAATGAGCAGCCATTCTGCTACACGCTATTAACCTGTTATATGCAACATTGAACTCACCGCTAGCTCTTCATCGTATGAAGAAACTCATTTGGATAAAGAGGGAGTACTAGAACTGTTGCACAAACTGAATAAGAATTCTGCAATAGGAACTGATGGGATATCAGCACGGGTGCTAAAAGAGAGTTCAGCTAAACTGGCTATTCATTTGACCAGGCTATATGATTTGAGTCTCAGAACAGGGAAGATTCCACAAGAGTAGAAAGAATATATGGTAATCCCTTTGCACAAGGGTGATGCAAAGACCGATGTATCCAACTATTGACCAATCAGTATCTCAGGAGTGGTGGTGGTGAAGATTTTGGAAAAATTGGTCAGGGCTCACATTCAGAAATGGGTTGAGAGCGAATGTCTCTACTTCGCAATGAACAACATGGCTTTACTAAGGGAAGGTCATGTTTTAGAAAATTGCTCAAATTCTATAATAATATTACCATTGAACTAGACTAGGGGAATGGATGCACTGTGATACTTTTGGATTTTGCTAAGGCTTTTGAAAGAATGCATCATGGAAGACTGTTGCATATATTGGAGAATATGGGTTTGATTATAAAATATTAGCGTGGATAAGAGGATAGCTGACTGACAGATATCAAAAAGTCGTATATAGTGTGTGATCTGCAAGATTCAAGGTAACCAGTGGTGTGTCTCAAGGATCTGTCCTTGATCCAATGTTATTCAATCTTTACATTAATGATATTAGGAAGGAGTTGACATGCGACATACAGCTATTTGCTGATGATGCAAAGACAGCTAGGGTAATCAGGAGTGCTGCTGATATGCAGTACTTGCAGAATAATTTGAATAGGCTGGAATTGGGCATAAGAAAATGGCTATCATTTCAATGTTAATAAATGTAAAGTCATGCACTGTGGTATGATTAGCTATCCAATGTCGTATTATATTGGTGGTAATATGCTAGAAGAAACTAACGAGGCTAGTGATCTTAGAGGTTTAGTATAGAGGAAGTTGAAGTTCAAGGATCATAATAGCAAAAATTTAAATACAACTCAGAGTTAATGGCAATGCTGAAACCAACCTCGACAGGTAAAGATAAGAAAGTCATTTCGTCTCTTTAAAAGGCCTTGATAAGACCTCACTTGGATTACTGCGCGCAGGTCTGGTCTCCTGGTTTTCGTGGCGATTCTGATACAGTGGAAAGGGTACAGAGGAGAATGTTAAAATGATATCAGGTTTATGGATGAAAACAGACTGAGAATGCATTTGTAGGCTGCAGGCACTAGCAAACAGGAGAAAGAGGGATGATATAACTGAATCTTAGAAACTTCTGAAAGGGTAATACAGGATTTCAAATGATGAAATATTTCATTTTATGGAGGGTGGGGAAAGGATGCGAGGACATCCATGGAAGCTGAAAATGAATGTTGTCAAGAAGGGGATTAGGGATAGATTTTTCTCTCATAGAGTAATGTGTGACCGGAATGGATTACCGTTGAATTTTGTGTGTGCAAATAGCGCGAATGAATTCAAGAACAGGTATGACAGCTGACACGGATAGTATGGCATCCCGTAATGAGTTCCTGACTCCCTGGAGGTATCTCTTAATAATAATTATATAAAATAATAATAATAAAAATTAATGATTGTATATAATACTAATTATTATTATTATTATTATTATTATTATTATTATTATTATTATTATTATTATTCTCATTCTCGCTATAATATTTATATATTATAGCGAGAATGAAAATTAGAGCAATTCCTGTTTCTCTCTCCCCCACCACACATACACACACACACAAACCTACCACAACCCCCCCCCCTCTCAAAAACTATCACTACAAGAACACAAAGAAACAAACACACCATGTCTAAATCCAACCCTATTTGCACAAAAAAAAAAAAAGTTAAACTGTAATAGCAGTCGAAGTCTTTCAAGCAAGTACCAACAAACAGTAAAATCAACACCTGGCTTGTGACCACTATAGGAACACAACCATGAAACTACCACCCTCTGTCATCTATTATCTTCCTCAGATAAGCTCTGCTAAGCTTCGAGGAAGAAAATTACTAACTAGCAAGTATCTGTTATACACACTTGTAATGCGTTATAAATATTATATACATATAATTACTACAGCAACTATGTATGCAATTCATCTGAGACAAATAAAAAAAAAAAAAAAATTCTGTATAATCCTTATTGTAAATACTGTAAATATTATTATTGTACGTAACTTATACTGAGACATAATAAAATGTAAAAAAAAAAAAAATTATTATTATTATTATTATTGAATTGTGTGTGTATGTTGCATTACTGCATTGTATCAGGAATTGTGTGCACATTGGTGCCAATCCATATTTAGCTAGTTTAAAAAAATGTATATTCATATTTATAAAATGTACTCTGCATTTTGTATATCGAATTTTCGTACTGTACAGAAAAGATAATATGTTTTTCATTGTGTGTGTGCAGATACTCTGTGTGATAGTAAACCTTATCATTTTCATTGTTAAAAAAAAAAAAAAAAAAAAAAAAAAAAAAAAAAAAAAAAAAATTGTATGTAATTTATGCTGAGACATAATAAAATGTTTTAAAAAAAAAAAAAATTATTATTATTATTATTATTATTATTATTATTATTATTATAAGATGTAGTGCTGGTGAAAGAATGCCTGGTCTTTGTACTGGAACAGGAGAACTATTACACCCGCGGTGCAAACTATGTTTCGTATATCAACAGTTCGTTAACGTGGTATATTCCTAGATTGAAGACCAGAGTTCTGTAGAACTATGTATTTTACAGAAAATAATCAAAACGTACACGACTACGATCAAAATGTGCAACTGTGATCTTTCTATAGTTACTAAAAATATCGAAACGATTATTCATCCCAGAGTTAATAAGTCGATTCTAAAATCCCGAGTTTTACACTAAACAGGCCTACCTTTTTTTTTTTTTCTTCTGTTGTGATGGGCATCGAGGGAATACACATGTGGTGAATAAACGATCTAGTGAAACACACCATCTCCACCCAATACCTACGTGGATTTCTTGGAACGACCCTCGCAATGGCTTTGTTTCCCGCGTATTCATTTCCTAGGTCAGCTGCATTAATTAAGCCAGAGAGAGAGAGAGAACGCATACTGATACGAAGGCATAATCAAATGCGATGGTTCGAGAGGAGTTCATTGTCATGAGGCTGTTTTCATTAAGGACGCTAACAAATTACAGACAAGTAGGCGGAGAATTCTTATTGTGGACCGTGATCCGCCCATCGTATCAATTTGGCCGGAAAGAATGTCGCGGATATTGACGTTCTTTAGTAGCCTTTCTGTGCATGAACTGCCTGGTTTAGACACCTTAATGGCCAGATACAGAAGTCTTGGTAGGATGAAAATTAGTTCCCTTTATGCTAAAATAGATTCTGATTAAACTAATCAGCCTTGTAATATCACAGTTTCACCTTGTTGTCTGGGACAGACCAAAGTTAGTTTCAGGGACATGCCGTATGAAACTTTTTAAAATGTCACTCAATAGCGCTTACGATATTTTTAACATCAGTTCAGATCCATTATTATTATTATTATTATTATTATTATTATTATTATTATTATGTTATTATGTTTATATTATGTTATATATATTAAGCAGCATGCAACTAGTTTAAGTCCTATCCTACTAAAGACCGCCATAATCACACCCATATACAAACATGGAAAAAGAAATTTAATCAGAAATCACAGACCCATAGCAACATTACCAATTATCATTCAAATTATGGAGTGGATCATACTGAAGAAACTCACAGCATACACAGAGACCTTTCATATTATTCCCAAAACACAATATGGTTTTCAGAAAAATAAGGGAACAACATCACTCTTGGAAGACTTTACAGACGTAATTAATACCGCCTTAGACAAAAGCAAAATTGCCATGGTAGTCTTTATTGATCTAACTAAAGCATTCGATACACTCACACATCAAACCTTGTTAGAAAAGCTGAGGCATGTTGGAATACACGGGCCTCTTCACAGGTGGTTTACAAACTACCTTCAAAATAAAAAGCATATCACACGTATCGGGTCAAACCGAAACAGAGAGCTAAAAAGAACCTGTGGAGTACCACAGGGAGCTGTACTCTCCCCAACTCTATTCAACATTTACACGCACGATATTAGTCAGCTACCACACAAAGGTAAGATATTCCAATACGCAGACGATACAGCAATAATATCCATCCACAATAACGCAAGCATAGCCCAAACACATATGCAACATGACATAAATCTGATCATAGACTGGCTCACGAAAACCTCCATACACCTAAACTCAGAAAAGACAAAATTAATGATATTCAGAAATCCACTCACTCGACCAGTTGATGTAAGATAAGTTGACAAATATATAACCATCCAACATCCACTTTCCAACCTAAAAAACACACAGAACAGCAAAACCACTACAATCACTCAGGTTGAAACAATACGATACCTTGGAATTTACTTCGATGCAGATATGAACTGGAATAGCCACATAAACCATCTACACAAGAAACTCCAAACAATTAGTGCCAAATTCTACAGGTTAAAAGGCATAGTTCCCATACGCCTAAAAACACTAATATACAAAGTACTATGCCAAAATATACTAAGATACGCTATAACAACGTATGCTTTCTGTGCACCCTACAAATTAAAAAGATTAATGTCGCTACAGTACAAAATGATAAAACTGACCTTTTGGGAACAAAGAGAAAAAAAATAACGACCTTTCAATGTCAGAACACAAAATACTGACAACAAAACATTTACGTCACTATGTAGCTTTGCTAAAACATTATTTCATGCCAACTACAGGATAGTCAGAAATACATACCGTATAACAAGACCTCAGACAACCAATTATATCACATATAAATACAATAATCACTACGGAAAGGGCATGCGAAACTTCTACATCCCAGACATGATAAACAAATTACCTTTTGAATACAGAACCCTTACAAACTACAACAGCCTGAAAAGAGCTCTAAGGACATACTATGAACACAAGAAACACACAGCCAAAATACTATATAAACTTAATGAAACACAATACATTCGTTCAG